>NC_064774.1:682519-837474 GCF_011397635.1 Epinephelus fuscoguttatus
ATGAATGCAAGCTGCAGTTTCTCCGACCCAATCAGACACGTTGGAGCACCCTGTTCCTCGCTGTAGAAAGGATTGTGTGCATCCACAGAGAGCAAGGAGAACAAGCAATTCGCAATTTCTGCACAGCATTAAAGATAAAGATGTAAGTTGACAAAACTTAGATTTTGTTTGTAAAGAATAATAATAATAAATGAGCCTTGCTGATTAATGGGTGAATCCACCTGTCTCAAGTAACTTAGTTTTCTTTGCATGGTGGTGTGACAATTGTGGATGATTTGAATGAAATAATTTCACTAATTTGTGTTATTTTATTTTCATTTTATTTTATTTTTTAAACATCCTCCAAGGGGAATCATCGGTGTATATGGGCCTCCTGCTGCCAACACTTTACCAGTTACGGGACAAGTTGAAGTCATCTTGCAAAATATGTACACCTCTTGTTCACGCCCTGCAGAGAGGGATCCAGAAACGTTTTGGGGACGTCATGAAAGAGCCTGAGCTGATTGCAGCAGCAATACTCTTACCAAGATTCAGAACATCCTGGACCACAGAGGAGAACATCTTAAATGCTGGTAAATATACTTGTTTATCAATTCAAATGTGAACCAGTAGACAGTGACTTATATAAATTTGTTTAATGTTACTGTCATTTAGGATTATAGTGTGTCAGTGACAAACCACAGGGTGGCAATAGTCAGAAGCTCAGGTAACTTTAATGTCAAACATCAGCAACTTGACAGCATATACAGTAGAAGGGTAAGAATAATGTGCAGACCTAATTATTTTGAAAATGATTTATCTTGCCACAGGCCTTGACTACATCAGAAATCACCTTGACACCAACTTGGATGATGTCACCAGCACAAACAGCAGCCTCCCTGATGAAGACGACTTCTTTGCATCCATGGAGTCAGGAAAGTCACAAGTAGGACAGCTGGAAAGGTACCTTTCATGTCTGTCCACTGTAGGTATGGATCTACTCCACACCTTTCCTCACATCAAGAAGCTGTCACTCAAAGTCAACACAAGTCTTCCTGCATCTGCAGCCTGTGAAAGACTTTTCAGTCATGCAGGACTCCTGTTCACTGCTAAATGATCACAGCTTCACTGCAAGAACCTTGAGAGCCAACTACTGTTGAAGCTTAATAGTCACATCACTGAGTGATTCTTTGGTGAAAATGTTTGTTTCTGCATTGTTTTGTCACAAACACACAGACTCAAACACACACATGCACAGTTATAGAGTTTACGGGCTGCCTTGTTCTAGTTCTGCCTGCTGAGCCTGGTGAAAAAGTAGAAAGGTTTGGAAATTTGTGTTACTTGTGCTGTAATTTGAGTTATTTTGTAAATATTTAATTTATTTTTATTTTTGATTTATTCTATTATTATTTTATTGATTTTATTTTTTATTGAAGTACTTGAATTTACCTCAAGATTATTTTAATTTAAGTTATTTAGTAATTATTTAATTTATTTTTATTTATTTTATTATTTTATTGATTTTATTTTTTATTGAAGTACTTGAATTTACTTGAAGATTATTTTAATTTAAGTTATTTTGTAAGTATTTAATTTATTTTTATTTATTTTATTATTTTATTGATTTTATTTTTTATCGAAGTACTTAAATTTACCTGAAGATTATTTTAATTTAAGTTATTTTTTAAGTATTTAATTTATTTTTATTTATTTTATTGATTTTATTTTTTATTGAAGTACTTGAAGTTACCTGAAGATTATTTTAATTTAAGTTATTTAGTAATTAATTTATTTATTTTTATTTATTTTATTATTTTATTGATTTTATTTTTATCGAAGTACTTGAATTTACCTGAAGATTATTTTAATTTAAGTTATTTTGTAAGTATTTAATTTATTTTTATTTATTTTATTATTTTATTGATTGGATGAAGGGCGGCACAGTGGTGTGGTGGTTAGCACTCTCGCCTCACAGCAAGAGGGTTGCTGGTTCGATCCCGGGTGTGGGAGTGTGTGTGTGTGTGAAGTTTGCATGTTCTCCCCATGTCAGCGTGGGTTCTCTCTGGGCACTCCGGCTTCCTCCCACAGTCCAAAGACATGTAGATTGGGGACTAGGTTAATTGATAACTCTAAATTGTCCATAGGTGTGAATGTGAGCGTGAATGGTTGTTTGTCTCTATGTGTCAGCCCTGCGATAGTCTGGCGACCTGTCCAGGGTTTTGGGCTACTCTACCCACCCCTGTTAACTGATTTATTAAACAACTTATTTGAACCTTGTGTTGTGCAATGTTTTCAAGCTTGTGTTTCCATGTTCAAGAATAAACTTTCAATTTCAATGAATGTTGTTCTTTAAATAGTGTTTTCAATCATTTATCTTCCTGTTTGTGTTTCTAAAGGACAGCCTGTAATTTCAGTAACATTTCAAGACTTTTATTTTGAAGCTCATTAACTCATTTACCCTGGAAGCTGCACTCTTTACTGTTGTGAACGTCACACAGTTTGAGCTGTGATAAGCTATGTCGACTCAGATTTTATGGGACCTAATTATTCATGATTTATGTGACTCAGAGATGTGAAGCGGTGAAAAGATCTCAAACTGATGTGGATTTTTTTTTTTTTTTAGGTGACCCTGTTTCTTTTTGGCTAAAAATGTTTTTTTCTCCTGCCGGATTTCATCATTGTCTTTCTCTTTTTTTCATCTTTGTAATATTTTACTGAGTTATCTAATGGAGAAGGGTATACACTGGAAAGTGCCTTGATAAAGCCCTCTGAGGATTTTTTTCATCTCTCCATTGTGTTTCTGTTGCTCATGTACTACTTTTTATGCAAATATGAAAACAAATAAACTAAACTACAAATCAACTGGAACAGATCAATAAATGTCATTCTTTCAAATTGTGTATTTTAATAATGTATCCTCCCACATGGAGTTTTCTGATAAAGCCTGGAATTTCATTAACAATTCTGGGCTTTTATTTTGAAGCTCATTAACTCATTTACCCCGGAAACTGTACTCTTTACTGTCGCTAACGTCACACTTTGAACAAGATGGCGGCTGGTAAAAAGGTGTGTTAGCAGAGTCTCAAGTTTCTGTCTCTTTTGTTGTGTTCTTAAAGTGTGAACATGTCTAAAGTCCAAATGCTGAGAGCGTTGGTGAAGCAGCGACTAACTGCGGCTGCTGAAGAGATATTTGGGCTGGTTGAAAGAACGATAGCAGAGTACGAGGAGGAACTTTGTCGATCAAAAGAGGAGAACGAGCGACAACGGAAACTACTGGACGCTGTTTCCAACCCTCAGCTTCGGTTACACAGAGCAGGTTTGTTCATGAAACATTACAAGTTCATTATTAATAACATAACTGCAGCTTTGTTCAATAAATATTCAGTCTGTCGATGTTTATACGCCGCGTTAGCTTCTCTGGTGTCGTTAGCTTCTCTGGTGCCGTTAGCTTCTCTGGTGTCGTTAGCTTCTCTGGTGCCGTTAGCTTCTCTGGTGTCGTTAGCTTCTCTGGTGCCGTTAGCTTCTCTGGTGTCGTTAGCTTCTCTGGTGTTGTTGTCTTATGGAATCCGGAAGGGTTCTAAACGTTTATTTTGTCGTCCGTATTAACAAGTCAAATATGTTCATCTTAGCGCATCAAATACACATTAAGACGACAGAAATGGCCTGTTAACAGGTACATTTCTGACGTTCCAAGACGTTTACTATTGGGTGCAGCCATTTCACCAGTTTTGGAGGGGAAGCTGATGTAACAGTATTCGGTATACATTGTATGCACATTTTTGTTTGTTTGTTTTATTTTTCCAAGGTAAGTAGGAGCTAGTTACTAAAATGGACAGGCAGAGGGTACTTTCTGTAGCTCTGGTTGAGTATGAGAGGTTGTCAGCACATAGAGGTCTGTGTGGGTAACTTCTTCGCAGTCTGGTGGTCCTGGTCAGATTTTAAATGTCAGAAACATCATTTCCTGCATTCTGGCTATTTTTATGCATGAATTTGAGTCTTTTTAATGTATCAGTTTCAAAGTTCTCGCTGCTCTGAAACTAACACAGTGTAGTTTTTGAGCCCTCAAAATATACAAGATCTTGTGATGGTAGAATTTGTCTAAATCTCTTTTCATTTCATGAACATTACAACAGTTAGATGAGGGAAACCCATCTTAACAATGAAATATTTAAGAAACAACATCTCACAATAGAGCTTTTAGATTTAACTGCATTTTGTGTCCTTGATAAACCTGAAGCTGGATTGTTAGAGATTACATCACACATAACTAGGACCCTCATCTTTGCTGCCCAGTACATCCGGATCCTTGGGAATCCAGGACATGCCAGAAAGCTGATGATAGATATGCCAAAGAAGGTTTTAAGCTCCTCTGGAGTGATTTTCAGGCTGCCTCCAGTGATGAGCACTCTCCGCTGCTTTGTGTGCTTCCTGCTCATCTATGTACTGTTTGAAGTAATCAGAGGGCCTCCAGTCTGGATAGCTGTGGCAAGCGTTGTTATGCAAAGTGTTCTCCTCTGCAACAGGGTTGAAACTTGAATGATAAAGAAAGGAGAGGGCTATAGTTTGATGAACTTTTAGCATTATACATTACATATTCATATACATTTTTAGCTCAGTAGTTTGCCAAGTTAAGCTTTTCACCGTGTGTGTGTGTGTGTGTGTGTATGTATGTATGTGTGTGTGTGTGTATGTGTGTGTTTACTGTTGACTTTACTGTTTCCTGCAGACGTCCAGCAGCTGTTGGTGGTTAAAGAAGAGGTTCCCCCTGAGCAGCAGGAGTGGAGCTCCAGTGTGGACCAGGAGGACCCAGAGCCTCCACACATTAAAGGGGAACAGGAGGAACTCTGGATCAGTCAGGAGGGAGAGCAGCTTCAAGGGCTGGAGGAGGATGATATCACCAAGTTCACATTCACTCCTGTCCCTGTGAAGAGTGAAGATGATGAAGAGAAACCTCAGTCCTCACAGCTTCATCAAAGACACACTGAACAGATGGAAACAGAAGCAGAGGGAGAGGACTGTGGAGGAGCAGAACCAGCCAGGAACTCAGATCCAGATACACATTTACAACCTGAGGCTGATGTCAGTGATGATTGGAAGGAGAGCAGAGAACCTCAGTCAGGTATCTGTCAAGTCACACATTTGCTTGTCTTTAGCAAGTCTCAAGTCACTGTGGTTAGAATCACCCAAGTCAAGTCCTTGTTATGAGTCAAGCAAGTTGAGTCAGGTCAAGGAAGTCACAAGTTAAGTCGACAGGGGTTGGCTGCGGTCAGTGAGAAGTCACCGCTCCTTGCTTCAGGGCGGCCGGCCCGAATGTCGATCTCGGGCACGGCTTGGCGTGGTATGGCATGTCTAAACTCCCTATGGAAATACAAATTGGATTGACTTTAGTCTGCACAGCCAAGAGTGGCAATGGAAAAACGGTATTACTCCCCCCTTAATCGGGCCCTGCCACTCGGAGTTGATTTGGCTACGGGAGTTTTAAAAGTTTGCAAATTATTTGCAGTATTTGTCTTTCCCTCACTGCTTTTTGTCACAATAGAGGTGCCAAACAACGTTAATCACTCTCTGCATGTGTGTATGTGCATCATTTGAAGCTCATGACCTAGGACTTTGAGGTGCAGGAGGATGTTGTTCTGTAGTGTATAGGCTAGCTTTATTCTGTCTGTTGGCTTAAATTAGGAAAAAAATAAATTTGGGTTCATTGAAGCGTGAGGAGCAGAGGAGAAGAGAGAAGGAGAGGAGGATGGTGCTGTAAGATCAGGTCACATTACTGTATATCGTTCAAGAATATGTTTGAGTTTGGAGCGCTCAAACGTGTTGGAGTTTTTGGATATTGGAAATTATGGACATTTCATGTAGGCTGCAGTGGGTTGCACGTCATATTAGTGGGATTTGATTCAAAGTGACAGCCGCTGGATGAAAACATAATGAGTGAGTTGTTTTATATTCATAAAGGCTAAAAGGATAAAGGCTTGTTATAGATGCTGGCTTTCTGACCTTTTTCAAAAACAGTGTTGTTTGTTGCTGCTTGTGTTGCAGACCGCCGTGTCTGCTTGGTTATTGCATTAACGGCAGGAGGCCACTGTTGCTGACACACTTGTGGTTTGTTGTTGTGTGTGGCTTGATTGTGTTGGCTTTATGGCTGTGTGGCTGTGTCTTTTCTAACATCACTGAATGTCAAACTGTGTGTTTGTTTTTCTTCTGTCTTTAGGTGCCCCGTTAGTTAAATCTGCCTTTGTGTCCTTTATCTCACTGAGGTTTTGAGCAGATCTTAAGTTTAATCCATGATGGTGACCATGGTTCTGAAATACCCTATCAGCACTATCTGCTGCTTAAATATCAAGAGGTCACTGTTAAATGATGATGATGGTGCTGAAGTAGCACACCCTATTGTAATCTGCATTTCTCTCTGTTTGGCCTCTCTGTTTTCATAGTTTTCACCTTGGATCTGTCTTGCATCTCAGTACAGCCTATAGGTCAGTCCAAACACTGTGGGCAGCTGTACTGGTGAAGTTAGTTTTAAGTTGGATATTTGACAGACACTCACTTTAGACTAAGGCTGCCCCTAATAGTTGACCAAACGTTAATCGACCAGAGAGGTAAAAGACACTCAAATAAACATGAAACTCTATTAGGAGCTGCGCCATGTCAAAATAAATCAACACCTACATGACTGGACCATGTTGGAATTTAATTTGAAAGGGCAGACACAGGAAGTGGTGATGCTCAGCAGTCAGACAGGAGTCAGGTTAATTTCCAGGGCTGGTACCTGCGGTTATTCCACAGGCTAGTTAATAACATGTCAGGCAGGAAATCCAAAGTGTGGGATCATTTTGAGAAGGTGAAGGACGAACCCAAGGTGACATGTAAACTCATCTTCATTGGTCGACTACAAACATGACGCATCATCTGTCAGTAGCTACATGCCCATTAGCCACTTAGCACAATCGTTACTGCTTTGCAGACAGCGTCATTAACAGGCGGCTCGCTCAGTGTGTGACGTGCACTTGTAGATAAAATAAAGGCCTATATTAATGAAGATTCATTATAGTGATGTCATGAGAACGGATACTTGCGATACCTTTCGATACCATGATGAAAAAACCCCGGCAATACTCTTTTTTTTTTTTGAAAAAATGGAAGACCCGATACCAGCCTAAGAATTGGTGCTATGACTCCTGTGGAACTGATGGGGGGCAGTATACGCCATATAGCGCTACAGGCCATGCCTACATTGAGAGCAAGGGGTTGAGAGGAAGAGAGCGGCTGCCTGCTAAAGCCCACATTCAGAACCAGCCACGGCCACGCTTTAGGCCAGAAAATAGATCTGCTCGCAATATATGCAGTTTTAAACACCACTTTGTCTGTTTTATTAATTGCTTTTAACTCGTTGCGAATTGCTTCTGAACCGTCCAAGCTTTGTCCGGACTCCAGACATCTCCCTCTCTCCCCCAGCCCCTCCCCTGGGAGAGAGTCTGGTGGTCTCCTATGAGCCCAGCCTTCAAGACGTACAACACTCTGTTAAGTCAGTTCAGCAAGAAATATCCCAATTAAAATCAGTAGCATCATAAGCAGATATGTTCCATATTATTTTGTTTAATTTCAACAACACAGAGGACAGCTTGAACCAGCTGCATGTGAGCTAATGATCAGGGATTTCACTCTCAGCAGTACATGACTGCACATGCGTGTCTACTTCCAAAACACAGCGGTTGGGGTGCATTTGATTTATTGTACTGGGACATTTGATTTTTTCCACAGCTGGACGACGGACGTCAAAAAACACTGTTTGCACCGGGACAGGACAAACAATAAATGAAACCAATGAAATTCCACACATTCTTGTGGTCGGCTCAAACGCTGTCAGGGTGATTTAAATAGTAAATATTTGAAAAGTTTATTACGTTTGTTGATCAATGTTTTTTACAACAAAAAATAGGTGAAGAGGAAAATAGAGAAAGAAAATATAAGTAATATCGATCTGTTGATAGAAATGTTATTTTATATGCAAATATTAGCACTTTATTTTACAGCTGTTGATATATAGTAAAACACACTTTATTGTGAGCCATATTTGTTGATACTGAATTAATGAATACGCCTGTTTTTATTTAATACCCATGCATTCTCAAAATATTGAATTGTCATTTGTTATCTCTACATTTAAGAGATACTCTTCTATAAGACATGGGTGAATATTTCATTACAAATATTGTTCCTTTTCAATCAATCAATTTTATATATAAAGCCCAATATCACAAATCACAATTTGCCTCACAGTGCTTTACAGCATACGACATCCCTCTGTCCTTTGGACCGTCACAGACCCTTATTTGGACTTTTGAAATCCAAATAAAAAAACAAAAGAAAACAAATTATATTTAGATTAATGGGCAGTACCTGGTAGCCTTGCCAGCCTAAATTAAGTATAAATAAACATAAAAACCCCTCATATTTACAGTATATTAAATTGTTTTTGATCTAATTATTTTACACATAAATTATCGCACATTATCAGCTCTAATATCACATGCAACGGATGCTGAAGCCGTTGTTGCGGTGTGCGCCTGCAGTTATCAAACCATTGTTAGACTAAAACATTAACAGTTCTCATACCAAAGCTGGTGGAGCATCCTAACACGTACAAGTTAGCTTACCGTTTTTAGCTGGACTGCCATGTTGGTTGTAAGCTCTTATTTGAAAAATAAATAAATAAATAAATAAATAAAACAATATTTCTACCTGCTTGCGGAACTTGAAAGTCAGCCAAATTCAAATGCCAACGGCACACAATAGGATATAGATACATTCAAAATGACAAGACATGTTGAAAGATGAGGTAGTGAAGTTTTTTCAATATAGTATTGAATTTGGGCATAGTTCTTTCTTGTCTATATATTTCAAAGAATACATGATGTAAATGTAGCTTTCTCTGTGTTGGAAAAAGGGTAAACAGGGTGGTCACGCCCATTTCTAATGCCATTTTCAGGCTATGCTAGTATTTTTCAATCATTTTAAATTTGGCCAGTATAAAAAATGTCAGAAAAGCAGATTTGCTGGGCTTATTAAGGGTGATAAGCTTCATTGTCCTGAATTTATAAAATGTGGTCACAGTAAGATTCAGTTACAATTATGTGAATGATAATACTGTAGATAATATAACCTCCGGAGACACACAAATCGCATTAAAAGTAAAATTTATGTCATTTAGAAATCATGACTAGACAATGATTCTTAAAATTGAAGTAACAGTTTTATTAATTTTGTTGTTTTATCTCTGTAATCTTAATCTTTGTTGATGTTGTTCAAGGTGTTGCTGGACCGCAGATGCCTGCACTTGCACCCACTTTTGTGGAAGCGATTACAAAGCTGGAGCAAACAATTGAGCAGCTCAAGACGAAAAGAGACAAGCTCCGTAGTGCAGCGGTAAATGCACTCAAGACACCAGGCACAAGCGTGCCACCAGCAGCTGCAAACTTAGCAGGTAGGGTGATGCTGTAAAATTTTGTGTTATTCACTTTTCACTTCAGTTACACTGTTTTTTTTTTTTCTTTGGTTTGTTTTTTGGAACAAGTTTAAATTTTAATTTCCAAAAGGTTTGTAGGTGTACGTCAATAAATCCACTTTGTCAATCTCAAAACAAATGTATATACCTAGGCATTGATTAACAGGCAAACTCTAAAGATTCCTTCCACTGACAAATGGACATAGTGTGGAGTGGTCACAATATCCGACGTTTTCACAGTGCCAACCGATTTTGTAGGGCTTTAAAATCAATGGACAGACTGCTGACATTAGGGACCTTGAGCAACGAATTTTATTATCATCAGGTATTTATACTAAGGGCTTAATTTTGTTTTATTTATTTGGTAGAGCATTTGCCCGCTGTCTAGGCCTGTCACAATAATGCCAGACAGACAACCTCACTGCTCAGCTTTACCTGTGCTTAGCACACATTCACCATCACTATCTGCAACCATAGACAATAATTACCACTCGACCTCTCTTGCTCTCACTGCGATATGCTCCTATGACCAGTCGGTAGTGGCAGTATTTATTAGTTTACCTTTATCATTGGGTCTAAATCAAAAATACTCCCAGAAACAATTTTCGTGTGTTTTACTAGTTAGTACTGTCACTCCTCAGATGCCATATTTGTCTGTTCAGCTGCACTGCCATGTAGAGACTGACCCCTGGTGGCGTTACACCCCATCTACACCTGGCATTAACATGCCATTTGGGTGATCAGATTGCAATTGGATAGTGCTTTACCACATGAAAGTACAGGTGTAAATGCACCCAAGACACTTTGAGGACAGACTGTGATCCGATTGGCGAAACCACCTCTGGAGGTGTTCGTTGAACACAAGTATAAACAGTAAAGCGTCCTGTATCCACATAGGACAACTACGTGTGCGGAAATAAGTAATTGCGGCGCACGGTACGGCTTCCAAACAAAACAGCATGATGGATTGCATGTGGATAATGCAATGCAAGAAACTTGTGGATGTCGTGTGTAAGGTTGCAAAACTCCAGGATTTTTCAAAGTTGGAAACTTTCCATGGGAATTAACAGGAATAAACAGGAATTTATGGAAATAAACCGCAATAAACCAGAAATTTACAAAACTGAAGGCTGGCCCTTAAAAGGGAACTTAAATATAGTTCGGGAAAATATATTGTAGCATAATCTTGGTTAAAACAACCAGATCTAATGCAAGCACACTTTAATATATATTTATGCTATTCCTCAAACACATTTATCGTTCAATACAAGAATTAAAGTTTTAAAGTTCTACTCACAAATAAATCTGTTGAAATGTCATGAAAAACATGAATTTTTTTTTATTTTGCATGGATGTCTGTTTATGACAAAACAAGATGTATATATATTTGGAATATTTAAAAAATTCCCCAGCTTAATTTACCATGGAAATTTTCTGGAAATATACAGGAAATTTTATGCCCATTTGCAACCCTAATGGAGCCAAGGCAAGACCAGGTGTTATGTCATGTCTGTCTTGTTGGGATTTTATAACCACACCGTAACCCCTGCATTGTGTTGTATTTGGAAATTTACTGTAAGCTGTGCGCGTTCAGTTTCTATGTTGGTGCAATCTGATCTATGTGGATTGATGCCAAAAAAAAAAAATATTATTTACCTGTGCAAAGATGTGACCAAGTCTCAGTCAGATATCAATATCCACATAAAATCTGGATACGAGACCTATGATTTTTCAATGCCCGTTACCTTATTATGGTTTTATACCATCCAAGTTAGCCTACTGTTGGCCTTACCTGTAGGCTTGCATTGTGCAAATATCCTTGGAGGGGAATTTCTAGTTTATCGATTGTAGAGTCAGCTGACTTGACTGACTTCTTTCTTTTGGTCAGTGTTCTCTACCAGGTCAGGTAAAGGCAGGGCACACATTTTTGTTTTCCTAGTCAATGTCAAGCCGTTTTTAGCTGTAAGGTTTAATGGGCATAATTACAAAATCTATTTTCAAGTAATCCCCAATAGATGGGAAAGTAATCATCGTTCCTTTGTTTGTGTGGGACCAGTTAAACCATAAATGTTAAAAATCTGTGTCAGATTCTACAAATAACATCCTTAAGTGTTGACAGGCCCATCTACATTCCCTCTTATATTGCTAACCACTGCCTGCTAATGGGCTACTCACACAACTCTCCTATTTCCCTCTGTGACTACTCTCAAGTACCCAGCATGGCATCCTATAACACACCTGAAACACCCACCTTAGTAGGCTTGAGGCATTTTTATTCTAAGGTTAAAAAAATTAACCTGGTCTTAACCTTTAATGTAACCATCTGGCCACATTTATAACTTTGGTCTTGCCACCACTCTGGTACTGTTCTCCTGTGCTTCAAACCCTACAAGTATCATTTTTAATGGCTATAAATATTGTATTTTGTGTAGCTCACAAGCGCAAAAGGGAGTCGTCCTCCTCCTCGTCCTCGTCCTCGTCCGCCTCCTCCTCCTCCTCCTCAACCTCAAGGGAATCCTCTCCGGAGAAGAAGAACGGGAAGCACAAGAAAAGACACCACAAGAAAGGGAAGGACAAGAAAATGAAAAAGAGGAAGGAGAAGTTTCCCAAAAGAGGTATGTGCTGCTTTTTGCATGTCTTTTATAGTTTGAATGTTATTTGTTCTTTATGTTCAATATTGATGAATAATTCAACACTAAATACAATATACCATGCCATACCATTCCAACTTGATTCTGTACCTGCTGCAGCAAAAAACAAAAAAACAAAAAAAACAAAAACACTATTTATGCACTGTTTTTGTTTGGCATCTTTATTAGGGGTATAGCTTTATAGCAGTCAAACTGATATATTGCATATTCTTATTCTGCCTAAATTTCTTCGCTGAACCTGCCCACAGTTTTCATGGTATCAACACCAAACCAAAAGCAAAACATCAGAGATTAAGGCTACATCCACATGAAGCTGGAGCTGTCTGTATCCTATTTTCCTTGTTCGTCCGTAAACATGCTGCCTTTTAGAGAAATATCTGCGTCCAGACAAAACCACTCAAACAGACTTGAAACACCATAGTATACATGCCAGGTCAGACTTGGCGGAGTTGTGGGTGAGGGTTCTTTTGTTGTTCAGAGTGACAATTAAAGGAGTCATCACCCAGGAATCACATTTTTCATTGTTAATACATGTAAAATTGCAGTTGGACTCCTCTCCTGCAGACAGCAGAGCTGTGCTGTCAGGCTGTCAGGAGATTCAGCAGGAGAGCCCGCTCTGCAGAATGGGGGAAAGCGAGGGGGACGAGCAGCGGACCTGGTCCCACCTCCGCCCATTGGCTCTGCAGTGTCAGCGTGTGCCTCATTATTATTATTACAGTGAGCATCCAGACCAATGTTAAAAATGTTTTAAAAGTTTTGGTCTCCAAAAACGGCAGATCTGTGTGAACATAAGGTTTAAATGATACAAAACGTGTGTGGTTTCAGTAAAACTCATCTCCATGTGGACTGCCCATTGGAGAAATAGATACAGCCAGAGTTGTTGAGGTGATCATCAAATCTCGCCATACTGATAAGCTACTCAAGCTATATCATGTTGTTGGATCACAACTATTTAACCTTTTCACTGTTTCTTTAGGTCTTTAGCAACACCACCACCACCACTACTGCTGATACTGGCAACAGAACAACCACTTGCATTAATATTACTGTTGCAAATTAATATTATCCAGCAATTTACTTCACAATATATTATTCAGTCTGTGATTAAAATTACCAGTTGTCTTATGTTGAATTTCTTGTCTTGTAGTTGTTGATGAGGGTGATGTCATCCAACGCTATTCAGTTCTCCTGGTCCACTACCAAAAATGCAGGAGCATGAAGTGGACAGCGAAAAAATACGACATTGATCCAGCCACAATCCGAAACACTGCAGCGATTGCTGAAGTTAGGATCGCTGCCCCAGAGCTAGATCCACCGCCACGGGGAGAGGGGCAGACGCTCCTTAAATATGCAACAACCGTCAGTGAGTTCATAAATGGACTTCCAGAATTAAAAAAAAAAATCACAGACATGAAGAAGAAAAAAGAGTTACTCCCCTGATGTTGTTTTCCCCTCATTGTCGTAGGTTTGTGTTCAAACTGTTTGTTAAATGTGGATTTTGTTTTACCATATTTTCATTTTATTATATTTAGTTTTATCAAAATGTAGCAGTGACCTGTAGTTGTAGTTAATGTAGTTTACCCTCCTGTGGTCTTTGGGTCAAATGACCCGTGTTCACTTTTCTTTTATATCAAAAATGTGTTGTTGTTTTCATATAATTGCCTAAAAAAGACACAAGGGTTAATGTAGTTAACCTGTTCAAGAGACAATTTAATAAAGTCTCAAAATTGATCTTTCTATGCGTCTTTTCTTCTTCAGACGTGTGGCATGAATAGTGCTGCAACTGAAGATCATTTTCATAATCGATAAACCTGTCGCTTATTTTTATGAATTGATTAGTGTTGTGGTCTGTACGCTAATGACATGTAACAATCCGTACTTTGTATCAAATTAGACAGAGCTTTATTGTATATGTCCTGTGATTATTGATATGGGGAGTAATGTAATTTACAGATGGCATTGAAGGCAACAAAAGAAATGGTTTCTTCACTGGTTCTGCGTGGGAGGGGTTACAACCTTAGTTTTATTCTTCTTTTTAGTCAGTCAAAGGAAATGTTAATTTCCTTAGGTATTGATTGGTTGAGGGGAGAGGGAGAGGCGGGACAACCCTAACAGAGCGCCATGCTAGTTTGCGTGAGGGGAGATTGATTCATCCAACACAGTAGGTGGCAGTAATGCACCTTAACGTTGGTTGCCACCCACCATAAAACATCAAAAAAAAAAAAGAAGAAGAAGAAGAGATCAATTCATTCGCTAGTCTGATGTGTCTTGGTCTGAGGACAGCGACGAAGCTCCAGAAAGTTGTGTAAGTACCTGAACAATATTGCGGCCGGTGCATTGTAATAATTGTAACCTTGTGATTAAATATTTTTATTGAGGCATCATCATTGCGTATGGCAACCATATACATGAACTTGATGTTATTAGAGGCTAATTAGGTATAAATTACAGCAAAACCGTACTCTAAATTAAAGTCTGCACTGTTCTGCCCTATTCAACGTGAACTTGATCTTATTAGAGGCTAATTAGGTATAAATTACAGCAAAACCGTACTCTAAATTAAAGTCTGCACCGTTCCGCCTTATTCAATCTGAACTTGATCCTATTAGAGGCTAATTAGGTATAAATTACGGCAAAACCGTACTGTACACTGAAGTGTATTATTCAAATACAACAACCAATAAAAACTTCTGGGTAGGGGTTACACAGGAAGGTGCAACACCCCTTGACGCAGGGGCTCCAGGGATGAAGAGTTAATGTTGCCCCACCGTCCTCTGCTTGCTGCAGCACGTTTTAAGTGTTCAGCTGCATGTCTTCAGACATTATCTTGTGTTCCCTCTTTAAGTGACTTCAGGACGGCGTCTGTAAAAGTTGGAAGACAAAAAGCGTTAGCAATGCATAAGCAATCTGTCAGCCATGCACTTGAGCACACTGCCTGCATAAATATATAGCTCCATCTGCTGCATAACAAAGCTAGAGAAACTACATTATACTACCTCAGTCAAATGCACATCTTGAAAAGTGCTGCAACCAGCAAAAGAATCAAACATCTAAGATACTTCATATGTCAGGGCTCAATATAACATTTCTTCCCTACTATTTTCACTGGCCCGGCCGCTAAAAAAATTAAAATAACTTCTTTTTTTTTTCTTTTTTTTAATCTAAGTTTTATTAATTTATTGATTTCATTTCACATTAACTTCATTGAAATGAATTCACATCAATTGTACACATTTCAGATAATAACAGATAACTAACAGACTAATTATAATTTATCAGAGAAGAGAATTTTGGACTGTTGAAGCTGAAATATACATAGTGTGCCTGTATAAAAAACAGGCTATATTAATTTTTCAGATATTTGCTTTCTAATTATTATTATCATGTTTATTATTATTACTATTATTATCATCATCATCATTTTCATGATCTATATTACTCTTATTCTTATTACAACAACATTTAGCATCTTCTCTTATTCATTAATGTAACTAAGTAGGCATTCTGGGCTTATACGATCTTTGTTTTTCAGTGTACGACACTTGAGAATTATTTTGAAGAAACATTTTATTTGTGAGGATTGTTAATAAGTTAATATTCATTCATTCATTCATCTTCTAACCGCTTCATCCTCTTGAGGGTCGCGGGGGGGCTGGAGCCTATCCCAGCTGACATCGGGCGAGAGGCAGGGTACACCCTGGACAGGTCGCCAGACTATCGCAGGGCTGACACATAGAGACAAACAACCATTCACGCTCACATTCACACCTACGGACAATTTAGAGTTACCAGTTAACCTAGTCCCCAATCTGCATGTCTTTGGACTGTGGGAGGAAGCCGGAGTGCCCGGAGAGAACCCACGCTGACACGGGGAGAACATGCAAACTCCGCACAGAAGGAAGTTAATATTCATGTTCAGTTAATGTGATAAATATTTTGTTAAAGGAAGACTGTGCATTTCATTTCAATATTTGGTTTTGAGGTAATAAATATATCAGTTAGCTTCTGTGTTAGCAGCCAAGCTGAAATAAAGTTGAGAACACACCCTTATCTGAACACACATATACAGCTTCTGAACTTCGACAAAAAACACTGTACTGACTCTAGATAGTAGCGACTGGAACTCACTGTGTCTCTCCGTCAAGGTTACAATTATTACAGTGCACCGACCGCATTAATGTTCAGGTACTTACACTTCTACACAGCTTCTTCGCCGTCCTCCCACCTAGACACATCAGACTAGCGAATGAATCGATCCCTTCTACTTCTTCATGTTTTATGGCAGGTGGCAACCAACGTTAAGGTGCATTAATTTTTTTTTTTTTTTTTTTAATTTTATATACTTTATTAATCCCCGAGGGGAAATTCAATTTTTCACTTTGTTGTCAATTACACACAGGTCCGAACACACACGCACAAACAGGACCTATACATGCACTAAGTGGAGAGATGTCAGAGTGACAGGCGCTCTGAGCGGTTGGGGGGTTCGGTGCCTTGCCCAAGGGCACCTCGGCAGTGCTCAGGAGGTGAACTGGCAGCTACCAGTCCACGCGCCATATTTTTGGTCCAGACGGGACTTGAACAGGCGACCCTCCGGTTCCCAACCCAAGTCCCTATGGACTGAGCTACTGCCGCCCACAATTACCGCCACCTACTGTGTTGGATGAATCAATCTCCCCTCACACAAACTAGCATGGCGCTCTGTTAGGGTTGTCCCGCCTCTCCCTCTCCCCTCAACCAATCAATACCTAAGGAAATTAACGTTTCCCTTGACTGACTCATGAGAAGAAGAATAAAACTAAGGTTGTAACCCTTCCCACGCAGAACCAGTGTAGAAACCATTTCTTATGTTGCCTTCAGTGTCATCTGTAAATTACATTACTCCCCATATCAATAATCACAAGACTGAACATTACATATACAATAAAGCTCTGTCTAATTTGATACAAAGTACGGATTGTTACATGTCATTAGTGTGCAGACCACAACACTAATCAATTCATAAAAATAAGCGACAGGTTTATCGATTATGAAAATGATCTTCAGTTGCAGCGCTATTCGTGCCACACATCTGAAGAAGAAAAGAGGCATAGAAAGATCAATTTTGAGACTTTATTAAATTGTCTCTTGAACAGGTTAACTACATTAACCTTGTGTCATCTTTTTCAGGCAATTATATGGAAAAACAACAACACATTTTTGATATAAAAGAAAAGGGAACACAGGTCATTTGACCCAAAGACCACAGGAGGGTAAACTACATTAACTACAACTACAGGTCACTACTACATTTTGATCAAACTAAATTAAACATGTTTATGTTAAATCTTAACATAAACAGTTTGAACACATAAACCTACAACAATGAGGGGAAAACAACATCAGGGGAGTAACTCTTTTTCTTTTTCATGTCTGTGATTTTTTTTTTAATTCTGGAAGTCCATTTATGAACTCACTGACAGTTGTTGCATATTTAAGGAGCGTCTGCCCCTCTCCCCGTGGCGGTGGATCTAGCTCTGGGGCAGCTAACTTCCGCAATTGCTGCGGTGTTTCGGATTGTGGCAGGATCGATGTTGTATTTTTTTGCTGTCCACTTCATGCTCCTGCATTTTTGGTAGTGGACCAGGAGAACTGAAGAGCGTTGGATGACATCACCCTCATCGACAACTACAAGACAAGAAATTCAAAATAAGACAAGGTAATTTATAAGGTAATTTTAATCACAGACAGAATAATATATTGTGAAGTAAATTGCTGGATAAGATTAATTTGCAGCAGTAATATTAATGCAAGTGGTTGTTCTGTTGCCAGTATCAGTAGTGGTAGTGGTGGTGGTAGCACTTATGATAACGATAATGAGTGAGGATACACATTTCAGTGGGGTCACAATGACCACGCCAATCGGATCACAGTCTGTCCTCATTTACACCTGTACTTTCATGTGGTAAAGCACTATCTGATTGCAATCTGATCACCCAAAACGTATGTTAATGCCAGGTGTAGATGGGGTGTAACGCCACCAGGGGTCAGTCTCTACATGGCAGTGCAGCAGAGTTTGTCAGTTAATAAAAGCTGCAGCTTCTCAAGAACAGTGTGTGAGAGCAGTATCACTATGACAATCAGCTAAGCCTACATTAAGGCAGTACTACTGTACAGTAGAGTCATTTCCCACAAGTTTTACACAAATACCATCATAATACTCTATACCCTGGTAAAATGTCAGGAGGGTATGAAGGTATGAAAAAAGGGATAATGCTCAAACCTAGCCTACACTTGTATCCATCAGTGATATTGTAAACTGCATGTCATTTGTGAATCAGATGCAGTGTGACAGCAATGGTAGGTTAATTGTCCACTATTCTTTTGGATTTCTGTTATAAAGACAGCGGTAGGCCTGTCAGGATAACAAATTTTGCAGGACGATATATTATCCCAGAAATTATTGCGATAAATGATATTGTCAATG
Source organism: Epinephelus fuscoguttatus (assembly GCF_011397635.1). Lineage (NCBI taxonomy): Eukaryota > Metazoa > Chordata > Actinopteri > Perciformes > Serranidae > Epinephelus > Epinephelus fuscoguttatus. Next base: position 701,121 of record NC_064774.1, read on the forward strand.
TCGTTTTGAGACCATTTTTCAAAATATAATGAAAATATAGCATAATAATGCAATTACATCCTTTCAAAGAGAAATAAACTTGTATTTTTCAAGAATATTTAACATTTGAATTGCAATGTGAGGAAGAAAATTAAAATATCCTAAATAAATGAAACAAAACAACCCAAAACAACCAAAAACAATAAATAAAATGAACTGGTGATATATTGAAGTCAGCAAAATTATTGAGTTCATTAATTGATTTATTGATTGTTGTGACAGGCCTAGACAGCGGGCAAACGCTCTACCAAATAAATAAAGCAAAATTGAGCCCTTAGCATAAATATCTGATGATAATAAAATTTGTTGCTCAAGGTCCCTAATGTCAGCAGTCTGTCCACTGTGGATTTTAAAGCCCTACTGACAGGTCTCAGTTTGTTAGACAAAACAATAGACAGTCTGACACACTTTTTACTAGAACTGGGGCCCCTCAGGGAACTGTTTTGGCCCCTTTCTTGTTCTCTTTATATACAGCTGACTATAGATGCAGTCATAACGGCTGTCATCTCCAAAAATATGCTGATGATTCTGCACTAGTTGGCCTAATTATAAACGGCAATTAATTAAATGATCTGCAGTATAGAGAGGAATCTGATAAATTTGTCAAATGGTGTGAGAGCAATTATTTAATCCTGAATGTCATTAAAACAAAGGAGTTAGTTATTGACTTCAGAAGAAAGAAAGACAGGTGTGCTCCAGTCTTCATTAATGGAAACCCAATTGAGATTGTCTCATCATACAAATACCTGGGTGTACATATTGACGAGGGCTTAAACTGGAAGACACTAATGCTGTAGTCAAAAAGGCTCAGACGAGATTGTTCTTCCTCAGGAAACTGAGATCTTTCGATGTAGGGAGGAGCTTATTGAATGTTTTTTTATCAAAGCATTGTAGCCAGTGTGCTGTTCTATACTGTTGTATGCTGGGGCAACAGCATTTCAGCCAATGATAAAAACAGAATCAATAAGTTTATTAAAAAGGGTGGAGCCATAGTTGGATGTCCATTCGATTCCCTTGACAGTGTTATGGAAGTTAGAATTAGGAGGAGGCTGAAGGCCATACTAGATCATGATAGTCACCCTCTGCACGGCATATTCAGCAGCCTGCGGAGTACTGTCAGTGGTCGGCTGTTAATGCCAAAATGCTCTACTGAGCGTTTTAGAAGGACATTTGTTCCCACAGCTATAAGGCTTGCCTATAAAGGTTAATGCTACCTGTTTCTGTATGGCTGTATTCACAGCACAGTACAGGCCTAAATTATGTAACGGACTCCACACTGTACCTCCACCCTGAAGTGTGCTGGAGTCTGCATTATTGTACTTGTTTTGTTTTGGAATGTGATGCAATTACTGTAATTGGCATCACTGCATTGTAGATCCTTGCCATCAATCAGTGTTTCTTGGGAGTGTCTGTGTACATTTCTGTATTGTTTGTTGACTTGTATGTATATTTTATGTGGCCCTTTGTGGTATCTGTTTTTCTATGTCATTTCTTATGCACTGGTGACCAGATCAATTTCCCCTCTGGGGATTAATAAAGTGTATTTATTTATTTTATTCATTTAAAATCGGTTGGCACTGTGAAAACGTAGGATATTGTGACCACTCCACACTATGTCCATTTGTCAGTGGAAGGAATCTTTAGAGTTTGCCTGTTAATCAATGCCTAGGTATATACATTTGTTTTGAGATTGACAAAGTGGATTTATTGATGTACACCTACAAACCTTTTGGAAATTACAATTTTAACTTGTTCCAAAGCAAAACAAAACAGTCTAACTGGAGTGAAAAGTGAATAACACAAAATTTTACAGCATCACCCTACCTGCTAAGTTTGCAGCTGCTGGTGGCGCACTTGTGCCTGGTGTCTTGAGTGCATTTACCGCTGCACTACGGAGCTTGTCTCTTTTCGTCTTGAGTTGCTCAATTGTTTGCTCCAGCTTTGTAATCGCTTCCACAAAAGTGGGTGCAAGTGCAGGCATCTGCGGTCCAGCAACACCTTGAACAACATCAACAAAGATTAAGATTACAGAGATAAAACAACAAAATTAATAAAACTGTTACTTCAATTTTAAGAATCATTGTCTAGTCATGATTTCTAAATGACATAAATTTTACTTTTAATGTGATTTGTGTGTCTCCGGAGGTTATATTATCTACAGTATTATCATTCACGTAATTGTAACTTAATACTTACTGTGACCACATTTTATAAATTCAGGACAATGAAGCTTTATCACCCTTAATAAAACAACAAATCTGCTTTTCTGACATTTTTTATACTGGCCAAATTTAAAATGATTGAAAGATACTAGTGTAGCCTGAAAATGGCATTAGAAATGGGCGTGACCACCCTGTTTACACTTTTTCCAACACAGAGAAAGCTACATTTACATCATGTATTCTTTGAAATATATAGACAAGAAAGAACTATTCCCAAATTCAATACTATATTGAAAAAAAACTTTTCACTACCTCATCTTTCAATATGTTGTCATTTTTTATGTATCTATATCCTATTGTGTGCCGTTGGCATTTGAATTTGTCTAACTTTCAAGTTCCACAAACAGGTAGAAATATTGTTTTAATATATATATACATTTTTTTCAAATAAATGCTTTACAACCAACATGGCATACCAGCAAATTTTAGGATTTCAGTCGACCCACATTTTCTTTGGTTCACTACAGCCCAAAAAAGAAAATAATTGCCCGTTTAAAATAGTTGACAAGAAGATAATAAGATACAGCTGGGTTGTGCTGAGGTGGAGGTGACAGGAGGAGCCCCTGATGCAGCTGCAATATCTTTAGATGGCCCAAGATTTGCAGGGATGAGATTCAGAAACCGAAACAGAGCATCTGAAGAGAGGAGTATGTGATACCATTGGATATTAGTCTAATAATAAGAAAGGTGATTCCAAGAATAAAATGAAATGAAATGAAATAATAAAAAATCAAACCCCTAAGAGATACATGTATATATATATCTATCGAATCTAATGTAATTTGCATGTCAGAAAAAAAAGTAGATATATATATATATATATATACTTTTTTTTCTGACATGCAAATTACATTAGATTCGATGTTATTGTCATTACAGTGAAATGCTGTTTTGCATCATGCGTATTGCATCGGGAGTATTCAGTTATGGAGTATTATCATTAATTATGTCGACTTTACCACTGATGTAAAGTTTAACACCATAAACACACTTTAGGGATGGGGCTGATCCGATCCAGTATCGGTATTGGGTTCCGATCCGGTACGCGGCTGTTGTTGCAGCTTCGTCTTGCAACTTAAAAAATGACTAGAAGAGACTTTCATCTTTAGTGAATGAAAAAAGGCACGTTAGCTTGTGCAAATGAGGAGTAGCCCACACAGCTTGGCTGCTAACCGCTAATAACAACAACAGAAGCCTACTGACGTCATCACGTGACACGTATCCCTCCACGAGCATTATGGGTAGTGAAGTCCCTTTTAATACAAAATATTCAAATGAAATGTACAGTCTTCTTTTAACTAAATATTTACCACATTAACTGTCTTTACATGAATATTACCGTATTAATAATCTTACTAATATGTTTCTTCAAAAAAAATTCTCAACAGTGTCGCGCTCTGAAAATAACAGACATACAAGCCCAGAATGCTTACTTAGTTGCGCTAATGAACAAGAGAAGATGCAATATAGATATGTATATAGATAATGATGATGATGATGACTGGAGGGAAAAATGTTATGTTGAACCCCGTGCATACATATGTACATGCCATACTTGCCTATAGAGAGGAGTTTATTACAGCCTCATATAAAATCAACAATAATGATAATGAAAATATTAAAGCAAACAGAGCTCTGGTATCAGAATAGTATCGGTATCGGCGGATATCCAAATTGAGGTATCGGGATAGGATCGAAAGTGAAAAAATGTGGATTGGTGCATCCCCAACACATTTGAGACAATATGAACTGTAACACAACAAACAACCAGGCTTACAAATATAATATATGAAGGGGTGGAAAAGGAACAGCATTTTGATTGACTATCACAAGCCGGTCAAACGTGAGTTAACCAGATCTTAATTAACATGAAGACAAATATATAACACATGCTGAATAGATATAATATTTACACCTTCCTAGTTACTGTACCTACATTACTTTGTTCCACAACAGCTTAGGCTCTTCCATAACATTAACTGACGTTAAAACTAACAGTTAACGCTAGCTATTTATTGATTAGCAAACCATGTTAGGTTAAAGGTTACTATGGTTACTATCATTCTGCAACAGACAAATCATTTTGTGACATCATCTTTAATGTAACGTTACCTCTGTGTTATGTTTTTCCTACTCTTCTTTTCTTTCCTTCCATGGGCAGGCTGGCACCAAAGGTTTTATCTTGTTTTGACATATTGTTGAGACAAGCTTTCTTCTTTTCTTTTTTTTCGAGATGAGCTTTCTGTGGTCACGTCAGAAACAGCACCCCCCACCCCCTCCCAGAGAGCAGGTAGAGACTAATCAGTCAGAGGAGGAGGGGGCGACTTATGAAAGTAATGTATCATTATTATATTAGGTGTAGTTTTTTCTAATTTGATACAAAATACGGCTTATTACGTCTAATTAGCGTACTTTAAAATACAGTGCTACCCAAATATTTAATAAAGTATTTATTGTTTAAGTACATGGGATCTGGTATCGACTTTTGTATCGAGAATCGTGTCATTTTACTGGCATTGGCACCAACTACTTAATTTTTGTTATTGTGACATCCCTAGTTAAGTAGTACGGTTTTGTATTTCTCTGTAATGTAGCACAGTGTTAACAATGTCACTGATATTATTCTTTCTCACACCTTCAAATCAAACCATTGTGTTGCCCAACCCAAATATATAATTTAATAATTACATTAATATTGTAAACATGTGGGCGACTCGTCAACTAATGGCCCTAAATAATCACTGTTGGTCGACCAGGAAAATTCTTATTCAGGGCAGGTCACCTCGCAGCCCTGCTGTTTACTGCCAGCAGCTGACGTAGACCATCAGTTGTACTATGAATAGAACCACATGTACATTTGTGTAACTGAAGCAGTCCACAGACAATTAGTGCTGAAAGTATGTCCTTGGGCCAAGCTACCTCACCTCTCTTCAATGACCATCGGCTCTGCCCCAATCTCACACACTTTAAGGAACACATGAGTGAAGTACAAGAACCACAAATTTGTACTGCAGTAGTACTTGGTAGCTAAGTTGAGAAACACCATGAAATTAGCCAATGCTAGCTAATTTAGCTAACATAACATATCAGAAAAATGGCTTTAAATGGTCCATAATGTTATCTACATTGTATTGTGTTGTAAGGCAGCAGATACTGTCCCATTACCAGCAGTGGCAGTTCTAGGCCAGTTTCAATGGGGGTGCCAAGCTAGGGCCACTCCTTTTGATACGGGGCACATACAAGTAGGGCCAAATATCTAAGTCTGAACAATAAGATATATATATATATATATATATATATATATATGTATATATATATATATATATATATATATATATATATATATATATATATATATATATATAGTATATGTATATAATATATATATATATATATCAGTGTTTCCCACAGGATTTCTGGAGACTACATCCAACCCTGTAGGGGGGTCCAGGGGTATGCTCCACTGAGAGAAAATTTTGTATATATTTGATTTAAAGGCATCAATCTGGTGAATTCTGAGAGCCAAGTTATGATGGCAGAATATGCCTAGATTTCAACATCTTTGTGCTTTTTATGTGTGAAAAATGTTCTATTTTTTACTGATAAAAACACCAGTGGTATGTTCTGGAGACGAGAGTATCCAGTCAATTTTCACAATAAAACAAGGGGGGGGGGCGACTCTGAGTGAACGGGGCACTGGCCCCTGCTGCCCCCCCCCCCTAAAACCGCCATTGATTACTGGCATTTTATTTACTCAGGCTGCCAGTAATCAAACTGACTCACAGCAAACTCTCGCATCCTATGGACAATCATTCTCACATAATTCACTTTAGACTGAGCAAATAAAGAGCCACACTGTAGCCTCCAGACATGACAAGAGTAACAGTACATGTTAATGACTGCTATGAAATTAAAGTTCACCTCAACCTCACTCACTCAGCTGAGTGAACACTGTGAAGCTGTTTGATGCTCAGAGATCTGTAGAAGTTCAATAAGGAGTTTTTGAGCTGTGATGTGAATGAACGACAACATTTCTCTCTAACGTGTGTGTGTGTGTGTGTGTGTGTGTGTGTACTGTTTACTGTTTCCTGCAGACGTCCAGCAGCTGTTGGTGGTTAAAGAAGAGGTTCCCCCTGAGCAGCAGGAGTGGAGCTCCAGTGTGGACCAGGAGGACCCAGAGCCTCCACACATTAAAGAGGAACAGGAGGAACTCTGGATCAGTCAGGAGGGAGAGCAGCTTCAAGGGCTGGAGGAGGATGATATCACCAAGTTCACATTCACTCCCGTCCCTGTGAAGAGTGAAGATGATGAAGAGAAACCTCAGTCCTCACAGTTTCATGAAAGACACACTGAACAGATGGAAACAGAAGCAGAGGGAGAGGACTGTGGAGGAGCAGAAGCAGCCAGGAACTCAGATCCAGATACACATTTACAACCTGAGACTGATGACAAGACTGGAGAGTCTTCTGAACCTGAGACTGATGACAGTGATGATTGGACGGAGACCAGAGAACCTCAGTCAGGTTTAAACTTTCTGAAAAATGATGAAGTCCCTGTCAGTGATTTGATTGTTGGTGAGAAACCATTTAGCTGCTCCGAGTGTGAGAAAAGATTTGGTCACAGGGTACATCTGACAATTCACATGAGATCTCATACAGGGGAGAAACCATTTAGCTGCTCTGAGTGTGGGAAAAGATATAGTCGGAGGGGACATCTGAAGATTCATGTGAGATCTCATACAGGAGAGAAACCATTTAGCTGCTCTGAGTGTGGGAAAAGATTTGGTTACAGTGGAGTTCTGAGAGACCACATGAGATCTCATACAGGAGAAAAACCATTTAGCTGCTCTGTATGTGGGAAAAGATGTAGTCGGAGGGAACATCTGAAGGTTCATATGAGATGTCATACAGGAGAGAAACCATTTAGTTGCTCTGAGTGTGGCAAAACCTTTGGTCAAAGTGGAGGTCTGAAAATTCACATGAGATCTCATACAGGAGAAAAACCATTTAGCTGCTCTGACTGTGGAAAAAGATTTGGTCAAAAGTTGCATCTGTATAAACACATGAGGGTTCATACAGGAGAGTTCACATCCACTCCTGTCCCTGTGAAGAGTGACGATGATGAAGAGAAACCTCAGTCAGGTTTAAACTCTCTGAAAAATGATCACGTCCCTGTCAATAATTTGATTGTTGGTGGGAAACTATTTAGCTGCCCTGAGTGTGGGAAAAGATTTCAACAAAAGGGACATCTGACAGCACACATGAGATCTCATACAGGGGAGAAACCATTTAGCTGCTCTGAGTGTGGCAAAAGATTTGGTCGTAGTGGAAGTCTGAGAGACCACATGAGATCTCATACAGGAGAAAAACCATTTAGCTGCTCTGTGTGTGGGAAAAGATTTAGTCGGAGGGAACATCTGAAGATTCATATGAGATCTCATACAGGAGAGAAACCATTTAGCTGCTCTGAGTGTGGCAAAACCTTTGGTCAAAGGGGTGGTCTGAAGATTCACATGAGATCTCATACAGGAGAAAAACCATTTAGCTGCTCTGAGTGTGGCAAGAGCTTTACTCAAAATGGAAGTCTGAAGGAACACATGAGATGTCATACAGGAGAAAAACCATTTAGCTGCTCTGAGTGTGGCAAGAGCTTTACTCAGAATGGAAGTCTGAAGGAACACATGAGATCTTATACAGAAGAAAAACCATTTAGCTGCTCTGAGTGTGGCAAAAGATTTACTCAAAATGGAAGTCTGAAGGAACACATGAGAGCTCATACAGGAGAGTTCACATCAACTCCTGTCGCTGTGAAGAGTGACGATGATATAGTGAAACCTTAGTCCCCACAGCTTCATCAAAAACAAATGCAGCAGATGAGAACAGAAGTGGAAGGACAGGACTGTGGAGGACCAGAACCAGCCAGGAATTTGAATTTGTGTAGACATTTACAAACTGAATCTGATGACCACACCGGAGCATCTTCTGAACCAGAAACTGATGACAGTGATGGTTGGAAGCAGACCTCAGTCGGGTTTAAACTTTCTGAAAAATGATCATGTCCTGGTCAATAATTTGATTGTTGGTGGGAAACTGTTTAGCTGCTCTGAGTGTGGGAAAAGATTTGGTGAAAAGGGAAGTTTAAAGAAACACATAAAATATCATACAGAAGAGAAACGATTCAGCTGCTTGGAGTGTGGGAAAAGATTTGGTTAAAATATACACATGAAAATTCATGAAGGAGAAAAGTGATTCAGCAGTTCAGTCTTTAAAAAAAAACAGTGACAAGCGTGTCACAGCATAATACATTTTTTGATTGTGTTGCCTTTTTTTAAAACACTATGTTGTAATTTACTTTATTACTATTATTTTGAAGTTTCATTTCCTATTTGTTTTATTCAGCTTATGTAATTATACTTTCATCCCATAGTATTTTTTTATGTTATGTGTTTTAACTGCGTATCTTTTATTATTGAGTTTTAGTGGGAATAAGTTGTACTGTTCTTGTAAAATTAAAAAGTGAAAATAAAATATTCAAAAAAAGAAATGACATGCTAAGGTGTAAATAAATTAAATAATATAAGACCATTTAGTTTGTTTAATAAAAGGACAAAGTATAGACCTGTTCTATAGGAAAGGTAACTTTAAATGATTTCAGTTGTGATCTGGTGCTATAAAGAAGATAAAATTCTATAAAATTAACTAGACCTTCCTGGAGGGATGGGGCGCCCCCCAGAATACAGTGCCCTCCAAAAGTATTGGAACAGTGAGTCCAATTCGTTTACTTTTGTTGTGGACTGAAAACATTTGGGTTTGACATCAAAAGATGAATATGAGACAGGAGATCAACATTTCAGCTTTTATTTCCAGGTATTTACATCTGGATCTGATACACAACTTAGAAGATAGCATTATTTGTAATGGAACACAAAATTTTTAGGTGAGCAAAAGTATTGGAACATATAAACTTAACATAGATTAAAGTGAATGAGACTTAATATTTAGTTGCAAATCCTTTGCTTTCAATAACTGCATCAAGCCTGTGACCCATTGACATCACCAAACTTTTGCATTCTTCTTTTGTGATACTTTTCCAGGCTTTCACCGCAGCCTCTTTCAATTGTTGTTTGTTTTGGGGGGTTACTCCCTTCAGTTTCCTCTTCAGCAGGTAAAATGCATGCTCTATTGGGTTTAAGTCTGGAGACTGACTTGGCCAGTCTAAAACCTTCCACTTCTTGCCCCTGATGAACTCCTTTGTTGTTTTGGCAGTGTGTTTGGGTCGTTATCTTGCTGCATGATGAAGGATCTCCCAATCAGTTTGGTTGCATCTTTCTTTAAATTAGCAGACAAAATGTTTCTGTAGACTTCTGAGTTCATTTTGCTGCCATCATGTGTTACATCATCAATGAAGATGAAAGAGCCCGTCCCAGAAGAAGCCATGCAAGCCCAAGCCATGACATTACCTTCACCGTGTTTCACAGATGAGCTTGTATGTTTGGGATCATGAGCAGATCCTTTCTTTCTCCAAACTTTCGCCTTTCCGTCACTTTGGAAAAAGTTTATCTTTGTCTCATCAGTCCATAAAACTTTTTCCCAGAATTTTTGAGGCTCATCTCTGTACCTTTTGGCAAATTCCAGCCTGGCCTTCCTATTCTTCTTGCTAATGAGTTGTTTGCATCTTCTGGTGTAGCCTCTGTACTTTTGTTCATGAAGTCTTCTGCGAACAGTAGATTGTGATACCTTCACTCCTGCCCTCTGGAGGTTGTTGCTGATGTCACTAATAGTTGTTTTAGGGTCTTTACAGCTCTCACAATGTTTCAGTCATCAACTGCTGATGTTTTCCTTGGTCTACCTGTTCGACGTCTGTTGCTTAGTACACCAGTGGTTTCTTTCTTCTTCAGGACATTCCAAATGGTTGTACTGGCTATGGCCAATGTTTGTGCAATGGCTCTGATTGATTGTCCATCTTCTCTCAGATTCACAATTGCTTCTTTTTCACCCATAGACAGCTCTCTGGCTTTCATGTTGGTTCCACCTCTAAATGCAGTCTGCACAGGCAAAATCTATCGTACCCAATCTGAAACTGAGCTCAGACATTCAGTGCTATTTATTGTTTGAATAATCAATGTAATTGGGAGACACCTGGGCAACAAAACACACCTGTCAGTGACATGTTCCAATACTTTTGCTCTCATGAAAAATGGGTGGGTTCAAACAAAAGGTGCTATCTTCTAAGTTGTGTATCAGATCCAGATGTAAATACCTGGAAATAAAAGCTGAAATATTGATCTCTTGTCCCATATTCATCTTTTGATGTCAAACCCAAATATTTTCAGTCTACAACAAAAATAAAGGAATTGGCCTCACTGTTCCAATACTTTTGGAGGGCACTGTAACTCACTCAGACATGACTGCAGTTCGTCCTTGCATTTAATCCAACAAAAAGGTGTGCAGTACAAGTCATACTCTTTGATAAGGCTCAGACATGGTAAAAAGCTGTTAACATCCAAACTGCTTACACTGTCTGAATCAAAGCACACCTGTGTCAAACAAAAAACACACACCTGTCTAATCACTGACGTACATTTTCAGGCATCAGACATGTGCAGTAAATTCATATTCAGATGCTAACTAATATTTTGCAAACTGCAAAAAAACATTTTCATTTGATTTGGCTCTTACAAATATATTATTATATATTATTAATGTAACGTAATGTATCTACAGCCTGATACACAGTCAGATTCCACCACTTTATCTTCATTAAGGAAATGTAAGTCTGATAAATGATGAATTAACGGACAACACTGAATAAAACTTTTTATTAACTTTATGGTTAACTTATTTACACTTTCCTCACTCTGACTCAGGCTCTTCTTTTCAAGATAAATGTGCACCATCTGCTACACATGCATTAAAGGGCCAGTGTGTAAAATGGGTTGAAAACAGTGACATCAGTGGTCAAATTCTAGATTGCAGGGCTCACTCGCTCACCCCTCCTGTCGGGTAAATGATGGTAGCCTCGTAGGGACAAAAAGCCTTGCACAGACAAGAGTTTTTCAGGAGTAGGTCTATCTAGCAACGAGGTGAATATTTATTTAGAAATCTAAACCATGTTACGATATTGTAATGAATCCCTCACGAGCAGGAGACCAGAGGAGCATTCAGGAAAAAGGCCTGTTTATTTGAGCGCTCCAAAAACTCTCCAGGGGGTAAAAGACTCTGTCCAAAAATCTGACTCTTCTAGTATAACACACACACTCCATACACACATACTCGTTTACAATACCTAGCGGGGACCCCCTCCCCTCTCTGCTCCACCAATCTCCAGCCCGCACACTGACTGACAGCGTAGCCTGTAAACAGAGCTCAGCTGTTTATTTAGCCTCGCGATATCTCCGGACTATAGTAGCTGCAATGGATGATTTTGAACGCAATTTTGAAGAGTTTCTTGTAGCGGACACAGACCCAGAGCCATACCTGTTCGAGCCGGAGCATACAGATGAGGAACTCCATGTGTTTGATGCTGAGTGGGCGAGAAGAGAGGCTGAATCCTCCGCTCCCATTTAGCTGCACAGAATGGGATTCGGTGCTACCATCGTTGGGGAGATATATCATCAGGAGGAAAAGCGCCGCAGAGAGTGCATCACAAGGAGTGAAAACTTTGCAGCAATCACTAAGTTAAACTGGAAAAAACACCCAGGCCTGCAGGAGCTGATGGACAGCTTTCAGTCTGGTGAGTAATATCGTCCGTGTCGTGTCTTTGTTTGCTTTTACCGAGTGACCTAGCGTACCTGTCCCAGAGCCAGCTGCCCATCAAAATATTAAAGGTTGGATTGAATCATTCTGATGTTATACTGATGGATTCCCTGTGTAAACAGTCTATTCATATTTAGTGATCTTAATTGTGTGTCCTTGTGTACATGGTCTGTGTGGATTTCTTCATTGTCTTTCTCTTTTTCATCTTTGTAATATTTTACTGAGTTAACTCCATGTGTTTGATGCTGAGCGGGCGAGAAGAGAGGCTGAATGCACAGAATGGGATTCAGTGCTACCATCTTGGGGAGATATATCATCAGGAGGAAAAGCGCCGCAGAGAGTGCATCACAAGGAGTGAAGTTGCGTCTTCTTTTCCTCGCAGATGACGGTTCGGGTTCATTCTCTCCTGTTGCGTGGTAAGTGTGGTCCATTTGCAAACTTTATAACTAAAAAAACTTTTCACTACTCTCTATCAACGAACTACTAACACTCTCTACTGTTTCCTCCTCCTTCTTCCTTCCTTCCGCTGTCTACGTTGGTTTATTTACACACACGAAACGCGTTCTCTGGCTGGCTGGACTGTCCGCTCGGCCTGCCTTCCATACATGGCGGCGCAAGATGGTGACCTCTCTAAAGCAAGGCCCTTGCTATATATATATATATATATATATATATATATAGCGATTATACACTTATATAAACACATAAATGGGTAGAATATTCAGATTCAGATTTGACAATAAACCATGCCAAATATTACACACTGGCCCTTTAATATCTCTACATCTACTGGATTAAAATGGAGGCGCTGTCTTTTATTTACCTGTTGCTATGGTGAATCGTGGAGTCGGAGCTCCATTAATGATGGCTTTTTATTGTCGGCTTAACTCAGAGTGAACATACTCAGAGTTGACTGAACTAACTCAAATCAGCTGTTCTGGAACCGGTAACTCAGAGTTTCCCATCTCAGGGAAAATCAACTCAGAGTTCAGAGTTAAACTTAGAGTTTGTTCAACCTCCTATCTGGAATACCCCTCTGGACTTCTATTGTGAAGCCCATATAGCTCATCTCTACCGGAAGCAGTACTCTTTACTGTTGCCAGTGTCACACTGATTGAACAAGATGGCGTCTGGGGTTGTATGGGGCAATGTTCCTCCTTGGATACTCCCAGTACCCAATGTAAATTTACAACTTGTAGAACAGAAGAGCAAGTGGAGCAAGATGAATATGGATAACATCAAGTATTATGTTGAGGATTATTTGAAGAGGAATTATTATAACTTTCTTCCCATTTTTACAGATGGGTCTAAAGATCCAGAGAGTGAACAAGTAGGAACAGGAGTATACATACCAGAGTTTAATGTAAGTATTTGTAAAAGAATCAATAATAGATTGTCTGTATTTACTGCAGAAATAACAGCCATAATACTAGCATTACAATGGATAGAAGAGGTTAGGTCTGAGAGAGTGGTCATTTGTTCAGATTCCACTGCAGTTCTTCAGAGCTTAAATACAAATGAATCAATAAGAGAGGATCTAGTGATGGAAATATTAATGATAATGTGGAGATTACACAGAAGTGGAATTTTTCTTCAATTTTGTTGGGTTCCTGCACATGTAGGTGTTAGTGGGAATGAAAAAGCAGACAATATTGCCAAAAGAGCTTTAAGATTAAGTAATGAAGAGATAATGAAAATTCTCTTTGGAAAAGGTGAGGCAAAATCATTAATCAGAAAGGCAGTGATAGATTCGTGGCAGAAGAAGTGGGATACGGATGTTAAAGGGAGACACTACTATAAAATACAAAAATCAGTTAACACAAAGGTTTTTAAAGGGAAATGCAGAAGAGAAGAAGTAATCATTTCCAGGTTCAGACTTGGACACACTAGTTTAAAATCAACTCTGGATCTAATGGCAAAGTCTGCGAAAGGTGCGATGCTCCAGAGAGTGTTGAGCATGTCATTTTGAAATGTAGTAAGTATGAGTTAGAAAGGAACAGGTTGTGTGATAGGATGTATGAGCTGGAACGGGAATGGAGCTTGGAAGGAATTTTAGGGATGAGTGGGAAAATGAGGGAATGTTATAGGGCAGTATTTAGTTTCCTCAAAGACACAGGATTAGAAAATAGAATATAAGGGAGCTTTACCCGTTTGTTTTTGTTTGTTTGTTTGTTTGTTTGTTTGTTTTCCTGTTTAGAATGTAACCTGAAGTATACACTATGATTCTACACACTCCGGTACAGCAGGTGGCGATATACACCTAAAACGTTGGTTGTAATCCGCCATTAAATGAAAGAAGAAGAAGAAGAAGAAGAAGAAGAAGAAGCTGTGCTCTACTGGCCCAATTCCAGTCCGGCCCCTAAAGACTCAAGCCCTGAACTCTCACTGACTTAACTGACGTCAGCTGTAAGTGATGGAGTGTGAGAGTCTGAAAGGGCTCCAGATGCTATAAATAGGAATGGGACAGCACTTATCCCCCTCTCTATGAAATGTTAACATTGGCGGTTCTGGGCGTGATCGTTTTTGGTTATTGTCAGCATATATTCCACACACAAAGAATATAGATAGATAGATAGATAGATATAGCCTATCTATAGATATAGATATACATATATTCTTTGTGTGTGGAATATAACCACTGGTATTCCTCTGACTTCATGTGTGTTTATGTACCATCTTAAACCCTTGTTAATGTAATGTTTCATTGTTTATCTGTTTTTTCGCTCTCCTTTCATAACATTACCATTTGCATGTCTGCCGACCGTGTTTTCGTTTTTTTTTTTATAACACTTCCGATGTCACAACACGATGAATTGTGGGTAATTTCCGTCCCGTAAGCAAAGAGCATGGATACCAAGACAAAGAGCATGGATACCAAGAGGCGAAGCTCAATAGAACGCCCCATAGCAACAATTTTTATTTTATTTTTTTTAATTTAATCAACACAAGGAGGTTATACAGAGTGTTAACTGAAAGTGATCATAGGAAATAACACAAAATGCAAACATTAACTTACTCAAATTACAGTGTAAACACAAAGAGTCATGTAAAGGCAGTATTACAAACATATATATATAAAGTAACAAACCATATTCATCCATATTGTGAGCAGAAGAGGGTGAAATTAACTAATATAAACACATTTTATATTAAATCAGGGAATTTTAAGTATTTGATAAACAAGTCTGATATTTTTATGGCTTTGTTGTTTGATGATGTTGTTATTGTATTAAAGTATTGTTTGAGTTCATTTTCAAAATATTTTCCATTTGGTTTTTTCTTTGCCCATTTTGTTTTGTGAATGTGAAATTTCAGCATGATGATAGTCTGTAACAAGAGGGAAAGGTCGTGAGGTATGGAGGGGTTTTCAAAATGAAAGAGTATGTGGCTTTCCTGGAGGCTGATCCTGTGTCCGGTTTTGTTATGGATTAGGTTTTGTATATGAGTCCAGAGGTTTTTACTGTATGAGCACTGATAAAAGAGGTGGATAATGGTTTCTGGTTCTGTTTGGCAAAAATCACAGTTATAGTCTATGTTTAATTTAAATCTTTCCAGGGTTTTTTTTTGCCGAATATAAAATATGATAGATTTTGTATGATATTTCTTTGACTTTGTTGTGAATGAGCAGCTTCTCGCCAACCAGCCACGCCCCTCTCCAGTTTATTTCCCCATACAGTGAATTCCAGTAAGAGTTGGCTGCCGGTTGATTTGAGGGTTGAATGAGATTCCTGACAAATTTATTTGAGCAGATTTTAGTTGTTATATCTATGTTATGGATGAATAGTTTGGTATCATTTTTCTGTGTAAGAGGATGGAACTGGAAACCTTTCAGGAGCTGTAAAATTTCCATTGGTATTGTATTGGAAACTGTAGTGTATTCTGTTTGTGAGATTGTGAGTTGGTATTTATTGATAAATTGGTTGAAAGATAAGATTTGTCCTTGTTCATCAATTAACTGATTAACCCATAATATCCCCTGATCAAACCAAGATTTGTAAAATATTGTTTTGTTTCTGTGCTGTATGTGTTGGTTGTTCCAGATGTAGCAGCTGGTTGGCGAGAAGCCGCGTTTGTAGATCAGCCCCCAGGAAAGCAACGCCTGTTTATGGAAGTTTGATAACTTCCATAATTGGTATTTTGTCAATTTTAAAATTACACTTGAGTAAAAAATTAATTCCTCCTAATTTATTAAATAGATAATTTGGAATTGCATTTCACATATTGACATTTTCTCTGACGAGGCGACATAACCAATTAATTTCGAAGATATTATTCATAGTTTCAAAACTTAAAACTTCCAACCCTCCATTTCCCCTCTGGTTACAGAGAATCTCTTTTTTAGATAATGGGCTTTGTTTCTCCATATGAAATTAAAAAGCATTTTATGCAGTTCTTTACATATGTTTACAGGTAAATCCATTGACAAAGACATGAATACAGACCTTGATATTCCTTCAGCTTTAGCTAATAAAACTCTACCATAAATGGACAAATCTCGCATTAACCACATATTCGTTCTCCAAATCCAAAGGTATTAAAAGTCAACAAACAAAACAAGACTGTCCTTGTTTATGTATTCATTGTAAACTATTAAGTCCAATATTAATCTTACATTATTAATTATACTTCTACCTGCCATAATCCCAGATTGTTCCTCATCAATAATTTCTTCCAATCCCACCTTTAGTGTCTACGCAAAGATGGAGGCAAATATCTTAGCATCATTGTTTAATAAGGTTATTGGCCTCCAGTTTTCTATATTCATTTTGTCTTTGTCTTTTTTTATAAGTCCTTGCTGCATAGAAGGTGGGAGTTTGCCTTTGGTGATTGATTCTTCAAAAGTACATGCAAGAAACGGGGTAAGGGCATCCTTGAAGCTTTTGTAGAATTCCGGGAGATTTATTATCTTTTAGTGAATCTATAGCTTGAAGTATTTCATAATTAAAGATTTTTTGGTCACACAAGACCTTAAGTTTGTTGTCATTTTTTTTCATATTTTGATTTATATTTTGACAATACAGATCCATTTGATTTTCATCAAGAGTTTGTCTGGAGTACAGTTTTTCATAGAAATTAGCCACGTAGTTAGAGATTATTGATTCATTTTCACAAATCGTACCATTAATTTTAAGTTTGCTCACAGAAGACATTTCAGCATTTCTTTTTTCCAAGTTAAAGAAATACTTAGAGCACTTCTCGCCTTGCTCTAGCCATTTTCTTCTGGATCTAATGAAAGCACCTCTAGCCTTTTCTTCATGAATTAAATCCAATGCAGATTGCAGTGAGGCAAGTTCATTGGCCTCATCCTCAGACGGGTTTTCTTTTTCAGTTCAGTTCATAATTTTTGTAACAATTTGGAGTTCTTTTTCTCTTGTTGTTTTAGACATTTTTTGCCCAATGCTATAGCCAATCTTCTGATTTCATATTTTAATAACTCCCAGGACTCTCCATACAGGTTGGTAGTCACTGCTTGTCTCCAGTACTTCTCAATCAGATTTTTTATTTGGTTTTGAAAGTCAAGATTTTGAATTAGTGTTTTATTTAATTTCCAATAGTCTGTGTTAATTTTTGGTCTTTTTGGCAGGTTTATCCTAATTGAAATTGCTTTGTGGTCTGTGAAAATAGTGGGTTCAATGTCTGTTCTCTCTACATTATCAGTTGTGCTGGCTGAGACCAGCCAGAAGTCAATACGAGACTGTAACGATTTATCTTTATTTCTCCATGTATACATTTTATCATTTGGATGTTTATGCCTCAATGAAGTTTAATCTATTACATACATTATCTAGCTCATTCATTGCTCCTTTATTTTTTTGTAGGAAATCTATCAGTTTCATCATTCATAACTGTATTAAAATCCCCACCCCAGATAATCTTAGCCAAAGGAAATGCTGACAACCATCCACTGATTGCATCTTCTATAGCCAAGAACAGGTTAACATTGTCTTTTTTATTATTGGTTGCATAAATGTTTACCAAAATAAATTGTGAATGATCTGTGTTTAATAACAACATAATCCATCGTCCCTCATCATCTGAAAGGTATTTAATAATTTGGCCTTTTAAGAGTCCCTTTAGGACAGCGACCCCTGCTGAATGGTGTACCAAAAGAAAACCAGATGTCTTTCCCCCATTGATTTTTTCAGAATAAACTATCTGACTTTTCGGCATGCGTTTCTTGGATGAAGTGAAAATCTGCTGGTTTCCCCTGACAAAACAAGAACACCCTTTTCCTTTTTAAATCATTTCTAATCTCCCTCGAATTTATGGACAAAACAGAAATAGACATGACTGGACTAACGACTTAAAAAAAAAAAAAGCAAACAGAACGGACAAACAAACAAAAGATTTAACGAAATCTCGATCCTCTCTTAGGTCGAGATAAAAAATAAAACTGCCCCCTCTCGGTGTTAGGCCATAGGGCTAAATCAAAATGTTCCTCTGTATAATTAGTGATATCTGTTCAGTATTTTAGTAAAGAGACAAGAAAAGCTTAAGTGTATAAGGCATTACATTTACATGTTTTTCGGTAGTTTTGGCACATTTAATGTGATCTTACGTCACGCAGTCATTCTTCATCCATCGATAGGCGAATGGCCCCCTGAAGCCAGCTCTCTTGCCCTCCTTACGGGCCTGCTCCACCTGGGGCCACCGCTTGTTTCGGGCATCCTTCACCTGTTGCGTAAGGTCTTCAAAGACCCTGATCTTGCGCTCCTTAAGCACCGTCGCTTTCCTGGCGTCCCTCCAGACGCGGTCCCGGTGGGCTCTGGATATGAAAAGCACAATGATGTTGCGGCTGGACCTCTGCTCCCCGGACTGGGGGCCCAGCCGGTGTGCGACATCCACCATCAGCTCCAGCTGCTCCTTGATTCCCGGGGAGAGACCTGTCCAAACAGGTCGGTGATAATCTTCCTGGTGTCCTCGCTGGTTGTCTCGGGGATCCCGGCCACCCGAAAGTTCCAGCGCCTCCTGTACGCCTCCAGCTCGTCGCATTTCTCCCGCGGCTCCGCTTTCTCTTTTTGCAGTGCGGTGACTGTCGTCTCCAAGGTTTGAACTTCTGTTGTTACTTCTTCCATCTGCTTCCCTATGCCATCCAGAATGTGTGCCTTTAAGCGTATAGGTCCGGACCGGTGTTCTTGCTCTGCTTGTTGCGGTCTCTGGCAGTGGCTGTGTACATTATCTGAGGCGGTCAGAAGTGCGCATGTGAATATTAACCTTTATTTTTCCTTCTCTGCTTCTGTTCTGTATACTCTCTTTGGGCCTGGTAGTCTCTTTGATACATGGCTTCGGCCATGAGGGGTAACGGGGGAGGGGTGCAGGACTGGGAGAGAGGTGAGGACAGATCTAGATCTGTGGGGAAGCGTGATCGCTCAGACACCACTCTGGAAAAAGAAGATAGGAGACTGAAAATGGTAAAGCCTGTGGAAGAATCTAAAATTTTCTTCAAAATGAAGGATCAGGTTGCTGGAAGCTTTAGAGCTGTGAATCTGCTGAAGATTGCTGAGTCTCTTAGGTATGTTGGAGAGGATATAGATGCATGAATCCTCCCCAGTGTGGTGCTTCTAGTGATGTGTAGCACTAGAGATCAACTTGGAAGAGCAAGAAAAATTGGGAAAATTGGAGGAAAGAAAGTGGAAATCTCAGTTTCGGAAAAGAAAAATGTGACTAAAGGTGTCATCTATGGTGTTTGTGATGATGTGACAGAGAGAGAGATATTAGAAAACATTAAAGGAGGAGAAGTAAAGGAGGTGAAGCGGTTTAAAGCCAAAGAAGGGGGGAACCCAAACTCTCCAGTTTTGATAACCTTTGAGGGGAATTTTCTCCCAGCAAGGGTGTACATTGGCTGTCTGTCATACCAGGTGAAGCAGTTTCAAAGGTCTCCACTTTGGTGTTTTAAATGCCAAAGGTTTGGGCATATGGCTATGTCATGCAGAGGAGATAAGCGTTGTGCCAAGTGTGGAGGTGACCATGATGTAGTGAACTGTGGAGTGTCAACTCCCAAATGTTGTAACTGTGGAGGAAGTCATTCGGTTTCATTTAGGAGTGTGGCCACTTTATAAAAGCAAAGCAAGTTCAGAAACCCTCTGTGGGGAAGTAAGGATAGATATACAAACAGGGAAATAAGAGAGGAATTGTTAGATAACTCTAATTTAGTTATAATAAATGATGGACAACCGACCCGCTTTAAAATGAAAACTTGTAAAATGTCATGTTTAGACCTGACTCTGGCTCCACCGGCTCTTGCAAGGGTAGGGGAATGGAATGTCTTGAGTAAAGACCCAATGGGAAGTGATCACTTCCCAGTTTTAGCCAAGTTTGGAAGACCTCTCATAAAGAAATCAGAGGACAGAGCCAAACGATTATATTTCTCTAGAGCAAAGTGGGATAAGTTTGAAGAGGGGATAGCTGCAGGCTTAGAAAAGCAGTGATGGGTCAATTAATGATTTTAACAATTCTTTAATACCAATGATCTTGACTTCTGCTTCAGAAGCAATCCCCCTTAGAAAGATCCCTAAAGAGCGAGCCATAGTTCCATGGTGGAATAGCGAATGTAGCAAAGCTATAAGCATGAGGAAACTTGTGTTTAAAAAATTACGTAAGAACCCTTCCCAGGAAAATGTCATAAAATGCAAGCGTTATTGTGCGTTGGTGAGGAAAACTGTCAAGAATGCAAAAAGGAAATGTTGGAGAAACTTTTGTGGGACGCTTGGACCAGACACTCCAGCCAAACAATTATGGTCTAGAATTCACAAAATGTCAGGAAAAGTTGTTAAAACAACAATTCCAGTTCTAAAGGACAGGCACACTGAGGCCATTTTTAGTAAAGATAAGGCAGACATGTGTGTTAAAACTTTCCAAGATGTGCATAATTCAAAAAGCCTAGGGTATGAAGAGCTGAGAGAAAGAGAAGAGCTCCTGAAAGCAGATGAATGGAAATTGAATTATGTAGGTGAAAGGAATAGGTCATAGAATGCGTTTTTCTCTTTAAAAGAGCTTAAAGATGCAGTAAAAACTGGGTTAAATACTACTCCAGGTCAGGACGGAATAAGCTATGAACTGCTTAAACACTTAGAAGAGGGAGCACTTGAAGAATGTTGGCACTCTGTAATTATGTTTGGGAGACTGGAATGTTACCAACAAAATGGAAACATGCATTGGTTGTTCCTATTTTGAAGCCCGGAAAAGACCCATCTTCTCCATCATCCTATCGACCGATAGCATTAACATCAGTCATGTGTGAAGTAATGGAAAGAATGGTTACAAATAGGTTGATGCACGTTCTTGAATCTAATTTTTTGTTAATTGTCAAAATGGCTTTAGAATTGGCAGACACAATGGATTCTGTTGCTGTCCTTGACCAGGACATAAAGAAAGCTATTATAAATAAAGAAGCTGTGATCTGTGTTTTTCTAGATATAGAGAAAGCATATGACTACATGTGGAGGGAGGGTGCGCTGATGAAGCTGCATGACGCCGGTGTTCATGGCAGAATGTTTTATTGGATTAAGGATTTCCTTAATCATAGAACTATTCAAGTGAGAATAGAAGGTATTGAATCTGAAATTGTTCAGGTTGAAAATGGTACACCGCAAGGTTCAGTTATTAGTCCAGTTCTCTTTAATGTTATGATAAATGATATCTTTGAAAATGTCCAACAAGGGTTTGGTAAATCGTTGTTTGCAGATGATGGTGCCCTCTGGAGGAGAGGGAAAAACATGCATCACGTGTTCTGTCAAATACAACAGGCCTTAGATCAGGTTGTTAAGTGGGCAGACAAGTGGGGATTTAAAATCTCTGCACCCAAAAGAAAATTTATGGTTTTTGGCCTAAAAAGGAAGGTTTCCCCCTCTAAACCTTACAATGTATGGGAGCTCTTTAGAAAGAGTTAGCAATTTTAAATTTTTGGGTGTGTGGTTGGATGAGAGGCTAACATGGAGAACCCACATTGATAAAACTATTTTTAAATGTGAGAAAATAATCAACATTCTTCGAAGCTTAGCCGGATGTGACTGGGGGGCTGAAAGAGAGACATTGCTAATGATATACAGAGCAATGATAAGGTCTACTTTAGACTATGGATGTGTTGTATTTGGCTCAGCCTCCAAATCTGTGCTTGAGAAGTTGGATCGGCTTCAGGCCAAAGCTCTAAGAATATGTTGTGAAGCTTTCAGAACAATTCCAATACCAGCTCTGCTTGTTGAAATGGGGGAGGCACCTCTCAGAATTAGGAGAGATAAGCTTGGGCTCCATTATTGGTATAAATTGTGTACTATTAAATGTGTCCCATTTGCTAAATGTCTTTTGGAAAACTGTTGGGAATTTGTTGGTAATGAAAGGAGGTCAAACTTCCTTAGTCATATTAAAAAGCTCACCTCGACCTTTGGGCTTGAAGAAGACAGGATGTGCATGTCTCTCTGTTCCCCTATCCTTCTCTGGTTTATACCTGAACCTGAAGTTCATGTATCCTCTCTTGAAAACAAAAGACATATAATGAGGTTAATGAGTATGTTAATAGTCTCCAAAAAGACTATGTTCAAATTTTTACAGATGGATCTGTGGACCCAATATCTGGAAAGGCTGGTTTTGGAATGTTTGTGTCAAACTTTAATATTCAACAGACCATCCGAATATCTAACAAGTTGTCTATCTTTTCTGCTGAGCTCCTAGGGATCTTGTGGGCCATGTGGTGGGTGGAGGTTGTTAGACCCCTAAAAAGCATAGTTTATTCAGATTCTAAAGCTGCCTTGTTGGCCATGAAGAATGGAGCATCAAGGCCTCAACCTGACCTGCTACAGGAGATCGTGTGCTGTCACTATAGACTTGGTAAAACTGGATGTAATGTGGAATTTATGTGGGTACCAGGCCACTCAGGTATAGAAGGAAATGAAAGAGCCAACCAACTGGCAAAAAAATCCCTTGAAAAAGATACTGTTGACCTGAATGTGTTTCTTGGGAAGCCTGAATGCTTTCAAGTTGGCAAAGAAAAATTAGAGGAACAATGGCAAAAAGAATGGAGAGAAGACCAGCATGGCAGACATTACTTTTCCCTGCAGCCATCTGTTAAAAGGAGGCTACAGATTAAAACTGGAAGAAAGGATGATGTGGTCTTAACTTGTTTAAAACTGGGGCATTGTGGTCTGGCCAGCAACCTCAAAACAATAGGCAAGAACCTAAATGGTCTCTGTCAGTGTGGGAAGTTGGAGACACCGCAGCATGTAATGTTTGAGTGCAGTAAATATTGGGGTGAAAGACAACACATGTTTAGGGAGTTATCTAAATTGGGGTTTTCTTCCTTTTCTTTCAAATCTATATTCTCTTCTGATGCGGACTTCCATCTAATTGGGAAGCAATAATTCTTTTTCTCCGGTCAATTGGACTGTATCAGAAAATCTAAAGTGAATACATCAATCTGACCTGTGAGGGCAGCATTACACAATTTACTGTACAGCCTGCCGGAATTCCATTAGAAGAAGAAGAAGAAGAAGAAGAAGAAGATATGCAGTTATGCTCAA
This sequence comes from Epinephelus fuscoguttatus, assembly GCF_011397635.1. Taxonomy (NCBI): domain Eukaryota; kingdom Metazoa; phylum Chordata; class Actinopteri; order Perciformes; family Serranidae; genus Epinephelus; species Epinephelus fuscoguttatus. Next base: position 724,650 of record NC_064774.1, read on the forward strand.
CGTTCAATACGGATACGGATGGAGAAGTTCGAAGGGTTCACGACCATAGACATATATACATAGACGCCGCATCGAGCGCCGAGCCGTACGTCAACGTCGCCGCCATATTGGATGTGGCAAGACTGCGTTGTAAACTAATACAAGTGAATGGACTTAATTTCATAAAGCGCCTTTCTACAAAGAAATTTACGTTAATGCCTCTCGTTTATTCATTCACACACACACTTATATACTTGGGAAACAGTTAGGCACCAGAAACGATGCATTTGATCTTCTCAGATGGCTAAGATAAGAACTTTATTGATCCCACACAGGAGTAATTCACCTTACATCAGCTATAGAGAACGAAATTGAGAAGAACGTAATTGTGAAGGATATCTGAGTCACCAAACAGCTGAATTTCAGCGCTTGCAAATCCTGCCATTAGTGCGGTTAGGTTCACCTCAAGGTTCACCTTGGCGTTTTAGTTTATATTCAGATATTTGCTATTTTTGTATCTGTCTGTCCTTTTATTGTGTCTTGTATTTTTATTGTAGGCCTACTGTACTATACACACACACAGGCTATGTGTGTATATCTATATATCTATATCGATATCTATATCTATATATACATATATATATATATATATATATATATATAGTTTTATAGTTTATATATATAAAGTTTGGACACACCTTCTCATTCAATGCGTTTTCTTTATTTTCATGACTATTTACATTGTAGATTCTCACTGAAGGCATCAAAACTATGAATGAACACATGTGGAGTTATGTACTTAACAACAAAAGGTGAAATAACTGAAAACATGTTTTATATTCTAGTTTCTTCAAAATAGCCACCCTTTGCTCTGATTACTGCTTTGCACACTCTTGGCATTCTCTCCATGAGCTTCAAGAGGTAGTCACCTGAAATGGTTTCCACTTCACAGGTGTGCCTTATCAGGGTTAATTAGTGGAATTTCTTGCTTTATCAATGGGGTTGGGACCATCAGTTGTGTTGTGCAGAAGTCAGGTTAATACACAGCCGACAGCCCTATTGGACAACTGTTAAAATTCATATTATGGCAAGAACCAATCAGCTAACTAAAGAAAAACCAGTGGCCATCATTACTTTAAGAAATGACGGTCAGTCAGTCCGGAAAATTGCAAAAACTTTAAATGTGTCCCCAAGTGGAGTCGCAAAAACCATCCAGCGCGACATCGAAACTGGCACACATGAGGACCGACCCAGGAAAGGAAGACCAAGAGTCACCTCTGCTTCTGAGGATAAGTTCATCCGAGTCACCAGCCTCAGAAATGGCAAGTTAACAGCAGCTCAGATCAGAGACCAGATGAATGCCACACAGAGTTCTAGCAGCAGACCCATCTCTAGAACAACTGTTAAGAGGAGACTGCGCGAATCAGGCCTTCATGGTCAAATAGCTGCTAGGAAACCACTGCTAAGGAGAGGCAACAAGCAGAAGAGATTTGTTTGGGCCAAGAAACACAAGGAATGGACATTAGACCAGTGGAAATCTGTGCTTTGGTCTGATGAGTCCAAATTTGAGATCTTTGGTTCCAACCGCCGTGTCTTTGTGAGACGCAGAAAAGGTGAACGGATGGATTCCACATGCCTGGTTCCCACTGTGAAGCATGGAGGAGGAGGAGGTGTGATGGTGTGGGGGTGTTTTGCTGGTGACACTGTTGGGGATTTATTCAAAATTGAAGGCACACTGAACCAGCATGGCTACCACAGCATCCTGCAGCGACATGCCATCCCATCCGGTTTGCGTTTAGTTGGACAATCATTTATTTTTCAACAGGACAATGACCCCAAACACACCTCCAGACTGTGTAAGGGCTATTTGACCAAGAAGGAGAGTGATGGAGTGCTGCGGCAGATGACCTGGCCTCCACAGTCACCGGACCTGAACCCAATCGAGATGGTTTGGGGTGAGCTGGACCGCAGAGTGAAGGCAAAGGGGCCAACAAGTGCTAAACACCTCTGGGAACTCCCTCAAGACTGTTGGAAAACCATTTCAGGTGACTACCTCTTGAAGCTCATGGAGAGAATGCCAAGAGTGTGCAAAGCAGTAATCAGAGCAAAGGGTGGCTATTTTGAAGAAACTAGAATATAAAACATGTTTTCAGTTATTTCACCTTTTTTTGTTAAGTACATAACTCCATGTGTTCATTCATAGTTTTGATGCCTTCAGTGAGAATCTACAATGTAAATAGTCATGAAAATAAAGAAAATGCATTGAATGAGAAGGTGTGTCCAAACTTTTGGCCTGTACTGTATATATACACATACATACATACATACACACACACACACACACACACACACACACACACACACACACACACACATATACATATATATATATATATATATATATATTTACATATATACACATACAGTGGTGGAAAAAAGTTTTCTGAACACCCCATGCATTTGTGAAATATTGCGTTAAGAATCACTCTTAGGTCTTCAAGTGCAATTTCTTTTAGTACAGTCACAGCCAAAATACAAAATAAATCTTAAATAATAAATAAATAATAAAACTTAAAATTGATTGGTTCCATAAAAATACATAAGAAATTTTGAGTATTGGGTCATTTTGGTACCAGTGATAAAGGTCGTTCTTTTTATTAAAAGACACAATTTTTGTTGCCAAGCTTCGTGTCTACATAAAGCCAGCACATTTGAAAGTTTTTCAGACACAAAAATGGCTAAAACAAGGAACCTAACGCAGGAAACACGCCTGAAGATAAAGACTCTCAGCCAGGAAGGGTACAGCTGCCGCCAGATAGCCAGGAAGTGCAGATGCAGTCCTTCAGCAGTTGGATACACTCTGCAGAAATACAGATGTACCAACAGCTTGGAAGACAAACCAACATCTGGGCGTCCAAGGGTCTCTTCAGGAAGAAATGACCGCATCCTGATCCACATGTGCAGGCAAAACCCCGGACATGAGCCCCATTGAAAATCTGTGGTGGATTATCAAAAGGTCTGTTTCAAAGTATAAACCAAAGAATTTAGAAGAATTAAAAGCAGTAATTCAAGAAGAATGGGACAAGATTACCCCTCAACAGTGTGAAAGGCTCGTGGGGAGCATGCCAGCCAGGATTAGAGCTCTACTACGTGCCAGTGGCAGGACTACTAAATATTAATTTGATGATGTGATGGTTTATTTATTTTTTGTTCAGTTTTGAACACATTCTCTGTTATTTGTTGACTTTGATACCGACAATGTTGAGAACTGACATATTGAAACTGTCAAGAATTTAGTTTTGTTATTTTTCTTGTAAACAATAAAAAAAATATATAATTTGTTTTTGTTTGTATCTGTCTAATGCAGCCACACCTTTTGAAACACAAAAAAGATTTTTTTTTTTAGTGTAGTATGAATGTACAATATGAACCTGTGAGATGTTGCAGAGTAGAAGTATAAAGTAGCAGGAAATAGAAATACTCAAGTAAAGTACAAGTTAACAGAGCCGAAGAGAAAAGAGTCTTATGGGGGTAGTTTGGTTTGTTTACATCAAATTCACCTCCCTACAAACATGGGTCTTTTCTTCAGGCCTTAAATGCAGGGCTTATTTTATACTTTATCTTGTTACTTTCCCATCAGAACCCTTTAATTTAACCTGGGATGCAGTTAAATTCTTTATTTCCTGTTGGTTCAGAAATACAATTAAATTTATGTTTTTTAAACTTCAACCCACCGCCCAATAATTAGTAAACAATACAGTTTGTATATATGAGCAAACTGCTCTTTCTTTATTAAATATTCACATCCATACACTTCAGATTATCCCCTAAATAAGCTTTAGATATTCTTTAAAGATCCCAGAGAACAGATTGCAATGCGGCTGCAATTTGGCATTGTTTCAATGTATTAATATCACAACAGTAGCAAACGAAACCAAGACTGAGGGCAAACACTATCTTTACCTGGCTGTCCATGAATGCAGGTCACAGGGAGACGTGGATGCTGCTCTGCAGAGCGCTCAATTTATGTGCATTAACTGTGAGTGAGAAGATGATGAGGGAGGGGCAGGGGGTACTTGCGTTGTCCACCACCAGTGTGTTTTGGCTTTGACACAGCTGAGTGAACACTGTGAAGCTGTTTGATGCTCAGAGATCTGTAGACGTTCAATCAGAAGTTTTTGAGTTGTGATGTGAATGACAACAACGAACGACAACAATTCTCTGGAACATCTGTGTGTGTGTGTGTTTCCTGTTTCCTGCAGACGTCCAGCAGCTGTTGGTGGTTCAAGAAGAGGTTCCCCCTGAGCAGCAAGAGTGGAGCTCCAGTGTGGACCAGGAACTCTGGATCAGTCAGGAGGGAGAGCAGCTTCAAGGGCTGGAGGAGGATGATATCACCAAGTTCACATCCACTCCTGTCCCTGTGAAGAGTGAAGATGATGAAGACAAACCTCAGTCCTCACAGCTTCATCAAAGACACACTGAACAGATGGAAACAGAAGCAGAGGGACAGGACTGTGGAGGAGTAGAACCAGCCAGGAACTCAGATCCAGATACACATTTACAACCTGAGACTGATGACAAGTCTGGAGAGGCTTCTGAACCAGAGACTGATGACAGTGATGACGATGGGAAGGAGACCAGAGAACCTCAGTCAGGTTTAAACTCTCTGAAAGATGATCAAGTCCCTGTCAGTGATTTGATTGTTTGTGAGAAACGATTTAGCTGCTCTGAGTGTGGGAAAAGATTTGGTCAGAGGAGACATCTGACGAGTCACATAAGATCTCATACAGGAGAGAAACCATTTATCTGCTCTGAGTGTGGGAAAAGATATAGTCAAAGTGGAAGTCTCAAGAGACACATAAGATCTCATACGGGAGAGAAACCATTTAGCTGCCCTGAGTGTGGGAAAAGATTTGGTCAGAGGAGACATCTGAAGACTCACATGAGAACTCATACATGAAAAAAAACCATTCAGTTGCTCTGAGTGTGGGAAAAGATTTGGTCACAGTGGAGATTTGAAGAAAGACATGAGACATCATACAGGAGAGAAACGATTTAGCTGCCCTGAGTGTGGGAAAAGATTTGGTCAGAGGGGATATCTGAAGAGTCACATGAGATCTCATACAGGATAAAAAAAACCATTGAGCTTCTTTGAGTGTTGGAAAAGATTTGGTCACAGTTAGGGCTGTGACAATAACTGCATCACCCTAATACCGCGGTCACGTGATGCCTACTGCGGTGAAGAGGTTATCGCCGCACCAAAAAAAAAAAAATAAATAAATTTTAAAAAAAGCTGATCATGGCGGCAGATCTGGTTCCCAAGCCAAATGTTAAAAGAATACTCAGACGATTTGGGAGTTATGCCCTTTCGCTATCATTTTCATATTGAGACAACATGATGGATATCATTTTTGTGTCTGTATGTCCAGTGGCTGGGTCTCAGTGGTTAGTATTGAGGTCAGTACGTCTGGCGCTGTGATCCGCGGAGGGATACACCGATGAGCAGGCACAGACACAGGTGTAGCTTGTAAACTCAGCTGTTTATTTAGCCTAACAATATCTCCAGACTATAGTAGCTGCAATGGACAACTTTGAACGCAATTTTGAGGAGTTTCTTGTAGCGGACACAGACCCAGAGCCATACCTGTTGGAGCTGGAGCATACAGATGAGGAACTCCAGGTGCTGGATGCTGAGCGGGCGAGAAGAGAGGCTGAATCCTCCGGAGCAGCAGAGCAGCAATGGGCCGAGGGGAGATGGAGGTCAGGGGAGGACTGGTGGTGTAGCTGCGGGACTAGCTAACATATTCCTATGGAGGTGAAATCATTTTGCTGCACAGAATAGGATTCAGTGCTACCATCAATGGGGAGATACATCATCAGGAGGAAAACCGCAGCAGAGTGCATCACAAGGAGTGAAAACTTTGCAGCAATCACTAAGTTAAACTGGAAAAAACACCCAGGCCTGCAGGAGCTGATGGACAGCTTTCAGTCTGGTGAGTAATATCGTCCGTGTCGTGTCTTTGTTTGCTTTTACCGAGTGACCTAGCATACCTGTCCCAGAGCCAGCTGCAGCTGTTGCTCACCGGTGTATCCCTCCACGCAGGACATAAACACACTATAGTTCACGTATCAAACTTCTTCTAAAACGGCTAAAAAGGACTCTCGTTTTTTGAATTAATGTTTAAACATGTTTATTTTAAATGCACGTGCTGAAATGCCAGCTTCAGGGTTTCTGTAATGTTTATTTGTTCACTTTTACTGTAGGCAACAATATCCATCATCTTGTCTCAATATGAAAATGATAGGGAAAGGGCATAACTCCCAAATTGTCTGAGTATTCCTTTAAGTTGCCAATTTGGGAACATTTTGGATGGGGCAGCCAGTGGATTTGGATGAGGCAATATGGCGTATTTGTTGGGAAGAAGTATCTGTTTCTCGAGATGTTTCGCCGCACCGTGGTGAGAAAAAATACATACCGTCACAGCCCTAGTCACAGTGGAGATTTGAAGAGTTTATGAGATGTCATACAGGAGGAAAAACCCTTTAGCTGCTCAATTTGTGGGAAATCATTTACATAGAATGGAAATTTACATATACACATGAAAAGTCATGAAGGAGAAAAAGGATTCAGCAGCTCAGTCTGAAAAAGAAAACAGTGACAAGCGTGTTACAGCATAATACATTTTTTGATTGTGTTGCCTTTTTTTAAACATTATTTTGCAATTTACTTTATTGCTATCATTTTGATTTTTCATTTCCTGTTTTATTTATTTAGCTTATGTAATTATTCTGTCATCCCATAGTATTTTTTATGGTATGTCTTTTAACTGCATATCTTTTATTGTTGAGTTTTAGTGTGAATAAGTTGTAGTGTTCTTGTAAAATTAAAAAGTGAAAATGAAATATTCAAAAAAAGAAATGACATGCTAAGGTGTAAATAAATTAAATAATATAAGACCATTTAGTTTGTTTAATAAAAGGATAAAGTATAGACCTGTTCTATAGGAAAGGTAACTTTAAATGACTTCTGTTGTGATCTGGTGCTATAAAGAAGATAAAATTCTATAAAATTAACTAGACCTTCCTGGAGGGATGGGGCGCCCCCCAGAATATAATGATGGGGGAAACACTGAAGCTGCTGAGCGATCTTCATGACTCAGCCTTCATTTGGAATTGTGTGTTATCAGCTTCACACTCCCAGTTTGGAGAAGCAGACAAGAGAACTGGCAACGAGTCTGGTTGCTTTGAGGAGAGTATCATATAACTGCATCAGTTTACCATCGTAATGGGCTGTCTGACAGGAAGGTTAGGTGGTGAAAATACTCATAATGCAGTTAAATTGATGTGGATTTTTTGGGTGATTCTGATTTTATATGGCTAAAATAGCTTTTTCAGATGGTCCGCTTCCACAGTCACCAGAATCCTTTGATAGAAACAGTTAATTTGTCCTCGTAGCTCCCATGCCATTTTTGGTTTCTTTTGTGTCCATCTGTATCATTTTGTGTCCCCTCTCTAAATTGTCAGAAAAGTCAGAAAAGAATCAACATCTTCCAATGGTTGGGTCAATTAAGACAGCAGATAACAATGGAGCAACACTCAGATCTGGAAAAAGTTATCCTGATGGATTATGTGTTAAAGGTTTGATTTTATTTCCTGAACGTTACACTTATGGATTCCCTGTGTAAACTGTCTATTCATATTTAGTGATCTTAATTGTGTGTCCTTGTGTACATGGTCTGTGTGGATTTCTTCATTGTCTTTCTCTTTTTCATCTTTGTAGTATTTTACTGAGTTAACTAATGGATTATGGTATACACTGGAAAGTGCCTCAATAAAGCCACTGCAAGGATTCTTGCATCTCTCCATCATGTTTCTGTCTCTCATGTACGCCTTTTTTATGTGAAATCAAATGAACTAAACTAAAAATCAGCTGGAACAGTTAAATAAAAGTCATTCTTTCGAATAAGTGTATTTTAGTGTATTTTGTAATTTATCCTCCTGCATGTTTTTTTCTGAGTAAGTCTGTAATTCCGTGGAACACTTCTGGACTTTTATTTTGAAGCCCATGAACTCATCTCTACCGGAAGCTGTACTCTTGGCAACTCAGAGTTGGGTGTGGAGTGGTGACCTGGTAGGAGAGCGCGGATTACAAACGGATTCACAAACAACATTGATCATTTTTGGCATTTGAGATGATTTTCTGGACTTTGGACTTGGCGGTTGGCATAAACTGGTTTGTGACTAGATCAGGATGGCGGATCAGTAGGATTAGATGATGATGATGATGATGATGATGATGATGATGATTGTATACATTTTGATGACTGGACTCCAGTTTCTAGTGGGAGAGGGCGAGGAAGAAGCAGGCGTGAGGCAGAAGGCCTAAGTCAAATCAGTAAAAGAAGCTTGGAAGAAAACAGTTCAGAGGAAGACAAGAGAGTTGTTCGAAAAAAGGTAATGAGGGAGGGATTTAAAATAAATTCTGAAAGGAAGATGAGCATGTGTCCGTTCGTGCTGTCGAGGGAACTGAAAAAGAAGCAAGGAGAGGAGATTGCTCAGACTTTGAGGGATGGAAACTTGTTGATAATGTGTAAAACTGAGGAACAGAAGAATAAAGCTTTGCCGATAGAAAGTATTTGCAAGAAAATGATAAGTGAAAGAAGGATTCTGGGTGAGAATAAAGTGACAAGTGACTATCCTATTATCACTGTCGTAGGAATGAGAGTAGAAGGATATGATAATGACGGATCACAGAAATGGGCTTTTAGTAGTGCTGATTGGAGGAAATTTGGGTATATTTGTGATCAAGAAATGCAGAAAATTGATATTAATGAAGATGTTGATCATTTAAATCTTTGTGTTTGTGAAGATATTTTAGAGGCTGCAAAGAAGGCCAGTCAGAAGAAGGGGAGTAAGCACATAAAGAAGATTGTTCCATGGTGGACAAAGGAGTGTGATGACGAAATAAAGCTTTTCAAATGTTGAAAAGAAATCACAGTTTTCAGAATCTTATTGAATATAAGAAGAGAGGAATCAGTAATATCAAGACTCAGGTTTGGACATACTTTGCTTAACTGTACATTATTCAAAATAAGTAAACATAATACAGGGGAGTGTGATTACTGTGGCCAACTAGAAACAGTAGCACATGTTATATGTCGGGGGTATGAAACTGATAGACAGCAGTTGATTAACAATCTAAAAAACAATAAGGTAGCCTACCATTTGATATCATGGACATTCTGCAGCAGGACTCAGGAAATAAGAGGTATGGATTCAATTTTCAGATTCTAAGAATGAGTTATTTGATGGAGAGGACATAATTTCTTTTTTTTAAGAGGGTGTAATAGTCATTTTGATCCATACTACATTCCAGTTGGTGACGGTAATGCGCCAATTCGTTGTTTGCCAACCGCCAATAAACAGTAGAAGAAGAAGAAGAAGAAAGGTGTGTTAGCAGAGGTAGTTTGGAGAGAGGGAGGAAGTGGATTGATCGCGCGGGTAACTACAAACAACTGTATCGTGAATGTAATAATCATGAATTTTAGTAGTGAGGATGAAGGTTGGGATTGTGGAGGAATGGAGTGGCAGAAAGTGGCGAATCTCGAAAGAAAAAGAAAAAAGAAAAGGAGAGGACTAGCTCCTGTAGTGTAAGATTTAACCACTAATCAGGTAAATGTTTCATTTTGCGTAAGTTGATTAAGGCTGGAGTTCATGTAACCATGCTTTATGTATCCATGTATGGCAAAGCACTTTTACACAAGTTTGCGTATTCATATATTGAAAACACACACATACCATACCATATATTGCCTGGAAGTGTGATAGTAGACAGTAGTAGTAGGCCGGGAGAAAAAGATTACACCATTAGGACATGCCTGGGCATGTCTGGGCATGTCCAGACGTGTCTGAACAAAGGCGAAAAGGCCTGCCACTAGAGGGGGAAGGACTAAAAAGTGCTGAGTCAGCAGAAATGTGACACCGATATGGTGGGAAGGACTAAAACTCAGCAGAAATGTGACACCTTTATGATCAGCGCCCAGTGGAAAAGTTTAAGGAAAAGAGATGACTCAGCAGAAATTCTACAATAAAAGAGCGAGCGCAAACAAAGAAACTTCAGTCTCGCTCCAGAGCTTGACTCATTGAGTTGTGATGTGTTTGTTGCCTGCGAGCACATTAAACTCAGTTGCATCTGATTCTACGTGTCTCCAGTGATTTTTTGACCTCTGAGTATTTGAGTTTTTGATATCTAATGGAAGACAAAGAAAGTCCGTTTGAGATGAGAAGAGCGAGGTCGCGAGCTTTCTGGCACGGCTCGGGACCTTGACTTTTTTGCTTCTACACTCCTCAAGCAGTTCGGGGGCAGAATCGGACGAAACAGTTAAGAGAGTGAGGGCAGATCGAAACCCGAGAGCTGAATATGGGAGCAATGACTGGAAAGCGATTATTGTATTTGTTGAGAATTTTCACCTTATTACGGTGACTAAAGCTCTCGAAAAGGATGTTGGCAAAGTAAAGTTTGCGAAGTACCTGAATAACAAGCGCATACTTGTACATGCAATGAGTAAGAAGCAACAAGATGAGCAATTGAAAACGAATACTCTGGATGGTAAAAAAAAGTCAAAACCCATGTTCCTGGCACAGCGGCTAGACATAGGGGAGTCATTTCTGGAGTACCACTATCTGTCTCAGTGGAAGAGATTAAAACAGAACTGAAGGGAGGTAAAGTGCTTGATGCTAAACGCATTACTAATAAAAGAAATGGAGAACGAGTGGAAACGCTGTCAGTAATTATTGACTTTGAACATGACATTCCAAGAAAAGTTATGCTAGGCCTTTTCTGCTACACAGTAAGAGAGTTCATTCCTCCAGCTTTAAGGTGCTTTAAATGTCAGAGAATGGGACATACTGCAAAACAGTGTAAAGGTAGAGAAAGATGTGCAAGATGTGGAGGAGACCATGCATTTGGAAAGTGTGGGAAAGATGTGCTGATTAAGTGTTGCAATTGTGGGGGAGACCACAGTGCAGCTTTTGGGGGCTGTGTGGTACAAAAGCAAGCAAAAGAAGCCCAAAGATATAAGATTCTAAACAAAGTGTCATATGCAGAGGCTGTTAAGAGTGTTAATAATGCACAGGTAGCGAAGGAAAACAAAACTGAGAGGAGTAACATTGTTAACAGTACTGATCCTCCTGTTGCAGGAAACAGTAAGATGCACCAGGAGACCTCCCACAAGTGTAAGGTAAAGGAAGGAACTCTGCTAGTTGATAAAGTAAATTTTGTGGCATTCATATGCAAAGTGGTTTACATCGGATTAGAACAAAATGACAGGAATGAGAGAACTGAAACGATTGTTGAAGCTGCAAAGGAGTATCTTGGGATCTCAAGTGTCGAGTGTAAAACAATACAAGAAATGATGAACCCTTTTACTTATGATGTTTTTAGTGATTAATCTAATAATGGTGCTCACAATTTTTCAGTGGAATGCCAGGAGTTTAATCGCAAATGGTCAGGAATTTAAGAAAGTCATTAAAGACTTGAGTGTTAAACCAGACATAATCTGGAATTTCTCAATTATGGGATCAATAAAGGTGTATCTCATCTTATCTTATCTTATATGTATTCAGGAAATATGGTTAAGACCCCATCGAGTCTTTGTTATGGTGGGATACAACTCAGTCAGACATGATCGAGCAAATAACCAAGGGGGTGAATGTATCACGTTCATTAAAGACAATTCAGCATTTAAAAGAATAAGTACTGCAAATGAACATGAATGTACAATTGTTGAGGTGTACAGTACAAAAAAACCCAGTGAAAATAATTAATTATTACAACCCTTGCCATACTCTAACTGCAGCTGTGTTCAAGGAAATGATGGGTGAGGAAAGACACAGAGAAGTTTGGTGTGGTGACTTCAATGCACACAACAGTTTATGGGGAAGTGACCATACTGATAATAATGGTACAGTGGTGGAAGAAATGATGGACACAAGAAATCTTGTATGTTTAAACAATGGTGGAGGAACGCGTTTAGATGTAAATAGGAATAAGATGTCTTGTATTGATTTAACACTGGTTTCTGCAAGTATGTATAGCCTATGCGATTGGGAAATACAAAGACAACATAGGGAGTGACCATTTTCCCATCATGTGCACTATAGAAATTGATAAATGTACTCAAGAAAGAGCCCCTATATATAGATGGTGCTTTAAAGGCTCAGTGGAACACTTTTAAAGTATGTTGCAGGGAACTGGCTGACAGTATTAAGATGGAGGGTAATGTGGATGAGTGTACTGCCGAAGTTACAAATATGATATCTGAAGCTGCCTCAAAAAGTATTCCTAAAAATGTAATAAGAGGGAATAAGAGAATGGTGCCATGGTGGAACAATGAATGTAGTTTGGCTATTAAAGAAAGGAATATTGCCCTTAGAAATCTCAGAAACAACTTGAGTCTAGACAATCTGATTGAACACAAAAGAAAAAGAGCTAGAGCTCGCAAAATAATTAAAATTGCTAAAAGGAATACTTGGAGAGACTTTTGCTCTAGTATTGGAAGAGAAAGAGATGTCAGTCATGTATGGAATATGCTCAGAAAGATGAGTGGAAGAAAGGCTGCCAATAAAATATCAGTTCTTGCTAATCAAGATTGCCTAGCAATAACAGGTGTGGAAAAGGTCAATGTTTTAGGGAGGATATTTGCAAATGTTCATAGTGGCAATCATCTTACAGACATACATAAACGAAGGAAGGAGGAAGTTTTCAAAGATAATGGAAATGTGTACACCAAAAAGGTAGACTGTAGCTAAGCCACTGATATGGATTTCTCCTTGAGGGAAATGAGAAGGGCTTTAAAAGGCAGCAAGAATTCTGCTCCAGGACCAGATCAGTTGAGTTATGTCATGTTCAGACAATTACCAGAGGAAGCACTAGAAATCGGAAGGAAAACTACCTGATGAGTGGAAGTTGGTGTTAGTTTTGCCATTTGTTAAACCAGGGAAAGATGCAGCTAATGCTGAAAATTACAGGCCTATTGCCCTCACTTCACATTTATGTAAATGGCTGGAAAAAATGATTGTTTACCGGCTATCATACCTTTCAGAGGAAAAACATCTGTTAAATGAGTATCAGAGTGGCTTCAGGAAAGAAAGATCCACAACTGATGCATTAATTAAAGTGACTAATGACATTGAGAAGACCCTAAATATGAAGGAAGTGATGGTGATAGTTTTCTTTGACATCAAGAAAGCTTATGATTCCATGTGGCGAGAAGGCCTGTCAATTAAAATGAATAAGTTAGGCATAGGTGGACGCTTATACAACTGGATCATGGACTTTTTAACAAAAAGGACATTTAAAGTAAAAGTAGGTTCTGAAATTTCAGATAGTTTCGAAATTGTAAATGGAATACCACAGGGCAGCGTCATCAATCCAATTCTATTTAATATAATGATTAATGATATATTTGAGAATACAGGGGTAGGTATACAGTCCTCATTGTACGCCGATGACGGAGCAATCTGGAAAAGGGAGAAAAACACACCACATGTTCTGAAATGCATCCAGAAAGCAATAACAGATGTAGCGAGATGGTCCTATGATTGGGGATTTAAAATCTCTGTTTCAAAATCATGTTATATGTTGGTTACTAAAAAGAAAATAGACAACAAGCAGGTGTTAACTCTTTACAGTAAGCCCATGGAAAGAGTCAGAGTGTTTAAGTACCTAGGTCTATGGACTGATGATAAATATACGTGGAAAAATCATATTGAGAAAGTTGAGACCAAATGTAAAAAGGTGTTAAACCTCATGAGGTGTTTGGCTGGTCTGGCATAGGGAGCTGACAGAGAGGCATTACTACACGTATACAGGGCTCTGTTGAGAGCCACCTTGGATTATGGATGTATGGTGTTTGATATAGCTGCAAAAAGTCATCTACAAAAATTAGACAGGATGCAATATAGAGCATGAAGACTTTGTCTTGGAGCATTTCATACCACACCCATCAATGCTTTGCTGGTGGAATCCAGTGAACTGCCGTTGAATTTAAGAAGAACTAAATTATCACTGGCATATTGGATAAGAATTTAGGGAAAAGGAAATGCAAATATAGCTTCTTCTGTTCTGCAAAACTGTTGGGAGTACATAACTTTTACTGGTAAAGGGTTTGGATGGGAAATTAATAAGAAGGTGAAACAGTACAAATTAGATTCCATACAGCATAGTCCAGCAGTTATAATTAGCAGCATTCCTCCATGGATATTTCCACAACCCAAAGCTAACCTGCAAATATTAGACAAGAAAACAGAGTGGATAAAGAATAATCTGAACATAGGATATCTGGCTCAAAAATATCTGAAGAGCAGCTATTACAGCTACCTGCAGATTTTTACAGATGGATCTAAACACCCAGATAATGAGCATGTAGGAGTAGGCATTAACATCCCAGAGTTTGATAAAGATATTGTCAAAAGAATTTCAAACAAGTTGTCAGTGTTCACGGCAGAAATGGTAGCAATAATAATCAGTCTTCAGTGGGTAGAGCAGGTCAAACCACTGAAAGTAGTTCAGATTCTGTTCAGATTCTGCAGCTGCAATGCAGAGTATTCAGTCTGGAGAAACAGCTCGAGAAGATCTACTGTTCGAAGTGTACTTGATTTTATTGAACCTACAGCATCTAGAGATAGATGTCCACTTCTGTTGGATTCCGGTGCATGCAGGCATTGAGGGATATGAGATAGCAGACAAACTGGCTAAAAGTGCATTAAACAAAGATGAAAATGATATTTTAGATCTTTGTTTTGGGAGAGAAGAGGCAAAATCAACAATCCACCAGGGAATTAAGACAAAATGGCAGGAAATATGAAATAATGACACAAAGGGTAGGGAATATTACAAAATTCAAAAGTCTGTCAGAGGAAAAGGTCCAGAGGGAAAGTTCACTAGGACTCACAGACTAGGACACACAGGACTAAACAGTACACTGTTTATCACGAAAAACAGAGAATCAGACAAATGTGAAACTTGTGGACTTAGAGAAACTGTTGAACATGTACTATTTGGATGTAAGAAATTCATTACAGAAAGGAAAAGGTTGAAGGATGGTGTGGTCAAAATGGGTAGGGAATGGAGCATCAAAGGGCTCCTAGAGCTAGGAGAGAAACAGGCTGAGGTTCAAAGGGCAGTTCTTAAGTACATATATGAAACAGGATTAATGTCCAGAATATGAGTATTTATTATTGATTTTTTTTTTAAATCTGTGAAATTAACCCAGGATAAAGTCATGATGTTACACACTCCGATACAGTAGGTGGCGGCATGCACCTTTAACGTTGGTTTGTAGCCCGCCATTAAAACAGAAGAAGAAGAAGAAGAAGAAGAAGAAGAAGAAGAAGAAGAAGAAGACGACGACGACGACGACGAGTGTCAGCAGAGTCTCTTTGTTGTGTTTTTAAAGTGTGAACATGTCTAAAGTCCAAATGCTGAGATCGTTGGTGCAGCAGCGACTAACTGCGGCTGCTGAAGAGATATTTGGGCTGGTTGAAAGAACGATAGCAGAGTACGAGGAGGAACTTTGTCGATCAAAAGAGGAGAACGAGCGACAACGGAAACTAATGGACGCTGTTTTCAACCCTCAGCTTCGGTTACACAGAGCAGGTTTGTTCATTAAACATTACAAGTTCATTATTAATAATATAACTGCAGCTTTGTTCAATAAATATTCAGTCTGTCGATGTTTATACGCCGCGTTAGCTTCTCTGGTGTCGTTAGCTTCTGTGGTGTCGTTAGCTTCTCTGGTGTCGTTAGCTTCTCTGGTGTCGTTAGCTTCTGTGGTGCCGTTAGCTTCTCTGGTGTCGTTAGCTTCTGTGGTGCCGTTGTTTGATGGAATCCGGAAGGGTTCCAAACGTCTGTTTGTCGTCCCTATTAACAAGTCAAATATGTTCGTCTTACGCTCACCTTTCCCTGTAATCATTCTACCGTGTTTTTTGTTTGTTTTTGTTTTTCCCCGGTAAGTAGTAGCTAGTTACTGAAATGGACAGGCAGAGGGTACTTGCTGCAGCTCTGGTTGATACATTGATACATTCACTATCGGACATTGAATGTCAGAAAGCACAACTAAACAGTCTAAACAGTTCCTGTTAACTGCTTTACCACTGTGTCCATGCAACATAATTCAGATAGACGGAGTGGGAACAATGGGTTAACAATGAGTTAAACCATGTTTGTTTAGGTTTCCTTATATTAGTGATCATGTTATTATTATACAGTCTATAATCATCTGTCCTATGCCTGATGAATTTTCTTATCAGTCTTTTACATTAGCTTACATTTGAGCCATTATTTCCATGTTCTTGATCTTGTGATTTTATTGTACAGTAAGTTGTTAAGCCTGCTTGAATAAGAGCACTATAAATGAATCATCAATAATTTGTCTTAGGTTTATAATAATGATAATGAAAATACAACTATATGGGCGCTATTAATAATCAGAGCTGTGCTTAATGGTCGCGTGTAATGACAGACTGTCTCTTAAGTGGCAGGTGTAATGAGTGCTAAAACTGGCGCACATAGATACGCAAACAGATTCAAGTGTGCCTCTCAGTCATTTCATGCCTCAGTGTGGGAGTGCAAACGTGCGCCCAGCTTCACAACGACTATGTAAAACAGAATCTGGAGCACATGAGGATTCATAAATCCATAAACTTTATAGTTTAACACTCGGCCTGAACAGGACCCTTGTATAACTTTTTCAAGCTGCAGTCAGTCAGTCAGTCAGTCAGTCAGGGTGTCAGTGAGCGTGTAAATGGCGGTCCTGCACGTTGGAGTGTCCGTATCCATGGCAGCATGACGCAGAGTGACGGACCTGTCATTTTGTGTCATGCTCCTCTGCAAATTCTGATTTAATATTTCTCTGCTATGTTCCATGAAACTGTGTTCTGTATTGATTTAGTAAGGGACAGTACATTTTAAATGTGGATGGTCCCGTATTATATGGGACAGTGGCAACCCTACATGAGACCCAAACACACTTGGTTAAAAAGGAAAACAACAAATGCTGTGAGATTCATTTATTTATTTTATTTTTCATTTATTTATTCCTTTTGACCCCTCCCCGGGGTATAAGGGGCAGACAACAAAAAATAACATTAACAGATCAGGACAGGCGGGAGCCAATGCACAGCAAAATAAATAAAACAGAATTTGTATACATACACACAAGTCAAAGCAAATCAAGAGAAACTATTCAAGATTTTCTTTAAAAGTTTCAACAAATTTGACAAGACCTTTACTTTTCGAGATGACATTAACTTTTGAAACTTATAAATATTTGGATTTGCTCTATAGAACTGTCCGACCAACTCTCTTCTCTTTTTATCAAAAAAAGAACACACAAGTACATAATGATATCCGTCTCCTCAATTGCCAGTCAAGCAAAGAGTACATTTCCGGGGGACATTTTCACGATCATACCTGCGCTCAGAGATAGGTGACTTACGATTTCCACACTGAAACTTAGACAAACAAACTCTTTCGGCAGATCTTAACATAATCAGATAAGGTTCAAAAGTGAAATCAGTTTTAAACAATTTATAACTATCACATAAAGGGCTACTTTGCAATGGCAGTCAAAGGTGACGTAGGTATGATCAAGTTGTCCGAGGTCTGAGGTGTAACAGGTGGTGTGTTCCATGTTTTATTTCCAAATCGCTCCAGAAAAGAGGATTAGCAAACTGTTAGTGTACCGTTCTGTACCGTTATGATCGGAAAACATCTGCTCTGGTTCAGCACTGAAAGCTGCGTCTATAATTCATGCAAGGTATCATGGGGGCTAAGAATAACGTGGATACAAAGCTCGGTTTTCCTGAGTAAAACACCACATGTGTGTTGAGAAGAATCTTTTATATAATTTCATTTTATTTACTCAGGCTGCCAGTAATAAAACTTGAGTCACAGCAAGGTCTCCCATCCTATGGACAATCATTCTCACATAATTCACTTTAGACTGAGCAAATAAAGAGCCACACTGTAGCCTCCAGACATGACAAGAGTAACAGCACATGTTAATGACTGCTATGAAATTAAAGCTCACCTCAACCTCACTCACTCAGCTGTGTGAACACCGTGAAGCTGTTTGATGCTCAGAGATCTGTACGTGTACGTGTATGTGTTTGTGTTTACTGTTTCCTGCAGACGTCCAGCAGCTGTCGGTGGTTAAAGAAGAGGTTCCCCCTGAGCAGCAGGAGTGGAGCTCCAGTGTGGACCAGGAGGACCCAGAGCCTCCACACATTAAAGAGGAACAGGAGGAACTCTGGATCAGTCAGGAGGGAGAGCAGCTTCAAGGGCTGGAGGAGGATGATATCACTAAGTTCACATCCACTCCTGTCCCTGTGAAGAGTGAAGATGATGAAGAGAAACCTCAGTCCTCACAGCTTCATCAAAGACACACTGAACAGATGGAAACAGAAGCAGAGGGAGAGGACTGTGGAGGAGCAGAACCAGCCAGGAACTCAGATCCAGATACACATTTACAACTTGAGACTGATGACAAGACTGGAGAGGCTTCTGAACCAGAGACTGATGACAGTGATGATTGGACGGAGACCAGAGAACCTCAGTCAGGTTTAAACTCTCTGAAAAATGAACAAGTCTCTGTCAATGATTTGATTTTTGATGACAAACGATTTAACTGCTCTGAGTGTGGGAAAAGATTTGGTGACAATGCAGAACTGAAGAAACACATGAGATCTCATACGGGAGAGAAGCCATTTACCTACTCTGAATGTGGGGAAAGATTTGGTCACAGAGGAGTTCTGAAGGAGCACATGAGAGCTCATACAGGAGAGAAACCATATAGTTGCTGTGAGTGTGGGAAAAGATGTAGTCAGAGGGGACATCTGAAGAGTCACATGAGATCTCACACAGGAGAAAAACCATTTAGCTGCTCTGAGTGTGGGAAAAGATTTGGTTACAGTGGAGCTCTGAGGGAACACATGAGATCTCATACAGGAGAAAAACCATTTAGCTGCTCTGAGTGTGGGAAAAGATTTGGTTACAGTGGAGCTCTGAGGGAACACATGAGATCTCATACAGGAGAGAAACCATTTAGCTGCTCTGAGTGTGGCAAAACCTTTGGTCAAAGTGCCACTCTGAAGAGACACATGAGATCTCATACAGGAGAAAAACCATTGAGCTGCTCTGAGTGTGGCAAAAGCTTTGGTCAAAGTGGAGATTTGAAGAGACACATGAGATGTCATACAGGAGAAAAACCTTTTAGTTGCTCAATTTGTGGGAAATCATTTACACAAAGTGGAAATTTACATATACACATGAAAATTCATGAAGGAGGAAAAGGATTCAGCAGTTCAGTTTTTTTGTAATTTATTACTATCATTTTGATTTTTCATTTCCTATTTTATTTATTTAGCTTATGTAATTATTCTGTCATCCCATAGTATTTTTTTATGGTATGCCTTTTAACTGTGTATCTTTTATTATTGAGTTTTAGTGGGAATAAGTTGTACTGTTCTTGTAACATTAAACATTGAAAATAAAATATTCAAAAAAAAGAAATGACATGCCAAGTTGTAAATAAATTAAATAATATGTGACCATGTAGTTTGTTTAATAAAAGGACAAAGTATAGACCTGTTCTATAGGAAAGGTAACTTTAAATGATTTCTGTTGTGCTATAAAGAAGATACAATTCTATAAAATTAACTTGACCTTCCTGGAGGGATGGGGCGCCCCCCATAATATAATGATAGGGGAACACTGAAGCTGCTGTGCGATCTTCATGACTCAGCCTTCATTTGGAATTGTGTGTTATCAGCTTTACTCTCCCAGTTTGGAGAGGGAGACAAGAGAACTGGCACGGTTAGGTCGGTTCCAAAAGTTGCACAACAACACAAACTAACTGTCCAATCGAGGGGCAGCTGAAGACCAGCGACTCATTGTGTTCTGTGAGGTAAAATTACCGATTCTGTCAGTGGAGTCTGGTTGCTTTTAGGAGAGCATCATGTAACTGCATCAGTTTTTAGTTGTAAAGGGCTGTCTGACAGCATGGTTAGGTGTTGAAAATACTTTTAATGTAGTGTCCACTTAAACTGATGTGGATATTGTTTCGGTGACCCTGTTTTTATGTGGCTAAGATAGGTTTTGCTGCTGTCCCCGTCCACAGTCACCAGACTCCTCTACCTGGAAGGTTTAGATCAAGGTCTCGGTGATTCAGTCTGCGAAAACGTCATCGACTTCCATGTAAGCATATGATGTCATCTGGAGACTTTAAGCAGCTGTTTGGAGCTAGTGCTAGCTACTTTCATTGGAAAAGAGTTTGTGAACTCTTGTGAACTATAGCCAAGAAAACAATACTATGACGAATCAGGAAAAACTCAATATCTCCCAATGGTTGGATCAACTAACACAGAAGGGGGGCGGCAGTAGCTCAGTCCATAGGGACTTGGGTTGGGAACCGGAGGGTTGCCTGTTCGAGTCCCCGTCTGGACCAAATATTAGCTGCTTCAAAGTGACATGAGTCACAGAGAGATGTTTTCCGTGGACTGGTGGTTGGAGAGGTGCCAGTTCACCTCCTAGGCACTGCTGAGGTGCCCTTGAGCAAGGCACCAAACCCCACAACCACTCGAGCGCTTGGTTTTCCTGAATAAAACACTACATTTGTGTTGAGAATTTTTTATATAATTTTATTTTATTTACTCAGACTGCCAGTATTAAAACTTGACGCATGGCAAACTCTCGCATCCTATGGACAATCATTCTCACATAATTCACTTTAGTTTGAGTAAATAAAGAGCCACACTGTAGCCTCCAGACATGACAAGAGTAACAGTACATGTTAATGACTGCTATGAAATTAAAACTCACCTCAGCCTCACTCACTCAGCTGAGTGAACACTGTGAAGCTGTTTGATGCTCAGAGATCTGTAGAAGTTTGTAGTCTGAAGTATGATGTCTCTAACATCTGTGTGTGTGTGTGTGTGTGTGTGTGTGTGTGTTTACTGTTTCCTACAGACGTCCAGCAGCTGTTGGTGGTTAAAGAAGAGGTTCCCCCTGAGCAGCAGGAGTGGAGCTCCAGTGTGGACCAGGAGGACCCAGAGCCTCCACACATTAAAGAGGACCAGGAGGAACTCTGGATCAGTCAGGAGGGAGAGCAGCTTCAAGGGCTGGAGGAGGATGATATCACCAAGTTCACATCCACTCCTGTCCCTGTGAAGAGTGAAGAAGATGAAGAGAAACCTCAGTCCTCACAGCTTCATCAAAGACACACAGAACAGATGGAAACAGAAGCAGAGGGAGAGGACTGTGGAGGAGCAGAACCAGCCAGGAACTCAGATCCAGATACACATTTACAACCTGAGACTGATGACAGTGATGATTGGACGGAGACCAGAGAACCTCAGTCAGGTATCTGTCAAGTCACACATTTGCTTGTCTTAAGCAAGTCTCAAGTTTTAACCTTCAAGTCCCAAGTCACTGTGGTTAGAATCAAGCAACTCAGGTCAAGTCCTTGGTACGAGTCAAGCAAGTTGAGTCAAGTCATTTTTGTGTTTTAATTGGATATTGGACAGACTCTGTCTGTCT
This sequence comes from Epinephelus fuscoguttatus, assembly GCF_011397635.1. Classification (NCBI taxonomy): domain Eukaryota; kingdom Metazoa; phylum Chordata; class Actinopteri; order Perciformes; family Serranidae; genus Epinephelus; species Epinephelus fuscoguttatus. The sequence goes on from NC_064774.1 coordinate 746,227, forward strand.
TTTTTGTAGAGAAGAGATGAACTCTCACTTCTGCCAGGGGGTTCTCATGTCGGTGAATCTTGTGAGTTGTAATGGAGCCAAAGTTTGCCATACTTGTGTTTTGAATCAACTAAACTTTACAGCACTTAACACAGTCCTCCACCGCCGACTAGTGTTTTGGAGGTGTAACTGCAGAGTGACACAGACACACTACCACACAAGTAAAAATAACGTGCAGATATTTTTTTTCCCCACGACCAATCGATTAGTTGAAGATTATGTATGACTTTAGTCGACCAAGATTTTCTTTGGTTGACTACAGCCCTAGTATCCTTTATCTCACTGGGGTTTTGAGTTTTTGGTAAAATCCATGATAGTGACCATGGTTCTGAAATACCCTATCAGCAGTTTCTGCTGCTTAAATATCAAGAGGTCACTGTTAAATGATGATGGTGCTGAAATAGCACAACCTATTGTAATTTGCATTTCTCTCCGTTTGGCCCCTCTGTCTTCGTAGTTTTCCCCTTGGATGTGTCTCTCATCTCAGTAAGGCCTATAGGTCAGTCCAAAACACTGTAAGCAGCTGTACTGTGGTGAAGTTAGTTTTAAGTTGGATATTTGACAGACACTTTCTTTCGACGAAGGCTGCCCCTAATAGTTGACCAAACGTTAGTTGACCAGAGAGGTAAAACAGAACAACTAAACAACCATGAAATTAGGAGCTGCGCCTTGTTAAAATAAATCAAAACCGATATGAGTGGACCCTATTGGAATTTAATTTGAAAGGGCAGACACAGGAAGTGTCCATGCTCAGCAGTCAGACAGGAGTCAGGTTAATTTCCAGGGCTGGTACCTGCGGTTATTCCACAGGCTAGTTAACAGGGTTTCCTCCAGGATTTTTTGAAAAACTGTCATGATAAATTAAGAACATTGCACCTCTCCTTTATCTAATGTTGCCTGACTCTCTTCCTTGGAAACCTTCGTCTTCTTTTGAAAACACTTTAATATACTCATCTGAAAATGCAACCAGAAATGAGTTACAACAGAAAATTACCTGACATTAGTGCTGTTCAAAACGTATCTGAAACGTAACACGTGAAGGGCAAACTATGAATCCTTCACGTTAAATGTTACTGTCTTCAACAATGCAATATCAACATTAACGTTAACTAGGGCTGCTCGATTAATCAAATTTTTATCTAGATTACAATATGGGCTTTCAACGATTATGAAAACAAAATAATCGACAAAGTGATTATGCGCTTTTTGTCAGTTTACTCTTGTTGTCTTGTGTTGCAAATCAAATGCACCTGGAAGCCGCGCATATGCAATACCTCCCCCTCCCCTCCTCTCCTCTTTTCACTCCACAAGACAATCAAGTAGGTGAACTGCGAGTAATGCGAGTGACAGGTGATCACGGAAGATTTCAAAAATAGCGTGCAGAAAATGGCAGAGGGAGAGTGAGAGAGGTTGGTCTGTGTGTGTCTGTGCATGCGCATCGGGGCCAAACTCTGCTGTGCGCGACACAAAGAGAAGAGGAGAATTTTAAACGCTTATGTAGAGACAGAAATGACATGCCGTCGTGTAAACAATATAAGTCATCCCGTGCGCCATATAATCGTTTGCATAATCGTGATTTCAATTTTTATCAAAATAATCGTGATTATTATTTTTTCCATAATCGAGCAGCCCGGACGTTAACATTAAGGTCGTTTTCACAGGCTTGAAAAAAAGTGCATCAAACTTTATTTCAATAGCTTGACTTACTACAAAATAAAACATGTCAGTTATTTTACAGCACTTTGCTGCAGTGCTTTACGCTTTTTTAAGCCTCTCCCTGTCTACGCACCTTTCCCCTTCAGCTGGGGTCGGAGAATTGCGGGCGGCTCTACATGCGCAGACAACGCAGTAGGACGCATTTGCCGTTGCAGTTACCTTCAGAATGATTGTTTGCGTTCCCCTACTTTACCTGTATTGAAGTGGAAATGGTTCAGTTAGAGATGAGAACAGTGAAAGTGTTCAATAAAATACCAAAGATTATGATGTTTTCGATGATCCACGTTTGATCAGTCAGGAGGGAGAGCAGCTTCAAGGGATCCATGTTTTGTTTCTGTTTTTGAGCACATTGAGTCTGCACTTGTCGCATGAAATGTGCTATATAAATAAACTTGACTTGACTTGACTTGACTTCGCAGCAGTATCCTGCAAGTGAAACATGAGACTCTTCATAAAGTTTTATATTTTTAAGTTTATTTTTTAGTTTATAAAGTATATAGTAAAATATATAGTAAGTATATATGTAATGTGTTGTTTTTTTGTGTGTGTAGATCTCTTTTTATCTGCTTTAACACTACCCGATGCTGCAGAAAAATAAGTGAAAGTTAAAAATTAAACCCATTAAACCAAGTGGTGTTATTACAGGTGCACAATTTGAATAATTACCCCGACAATATAGCCACAAAATGAATTTTAGGCCACATTTATCTTTCCCTGAATAAAATTACACAACGCAGTCATGAGTCAGTGAGCACCCAGCGCCCTCGCCCTGCTGACCAGGCATCTCAGAGCAGCCACCTCCGACAGCATTTCCGATTTACAGTATACTATTGTTTAAAATTTTGATTTAGGCTATTGCAATTTTCAGCGTTTTTTTATGACGGATATTAGCGGTCCATCGTTAAAACAGGCCATGGCAGAGTTCATTTATGAATATAAACTACATTTTAAACTGTGATCCAGTGTTAAACTTAAACAGACAAGTCAATAGCAGGCTGCTTGGAATTAGATCTTGGCCTTTGGGGCTTGAAAACAAAGTTATTTAAATCGAAATTGAAATTGAGTCCAGCCCTACGCGGAATTGTTAATGTCACATTTTCTTCATTTTCTTTCTTTATGTGGCTGGTTATGTGACTTGCAGTATCCTACAGAAGCATTCGCTGCAGCACATGTGAACTGTGACTTGAATATTTGTGTATGTTTGTGAATTAGTGATGAATTTGGTGATGGAAGCACAACACAGCTGCAGCTGTTCATTCAATATGTGTGAAACCTCCTGAATGTTGAAATAGCAGTAATACCACATTCACTGATAAAATGACACAAGCGATATATATATATATATATATATATATATATATATATATATATGTGTGTGTGTGTGTGTGTGTGTATATATATGTATATATATGTATATGTATATGTATATATACGTATATACATATAGAATGTATGTATATATGTATATATATATATATATATATATATGGTGCGTGACGTGCACTTGTAGATAAAATATAAGCCTATATTAATGAAGGTTCATTAGTATGATTTTGTATTTCTCTGTAATGTAGCACAGTGTTAACAATGTTACTGATACTATTCTTTCTCAAACCTTCAACTCAAACCATTGTGTTGCCCCGCCCAAAATATGTCATTTAACAATTAAATTAATATTGTAAACATGTGGGTGACTAGTCAACTAACGGCCCTAAATGAGGACTGTTGGTCGACCAGGAATTCTTATTCAGGGCGGCCTACTACAGTGTGTGTGTTTACTGTTTCCTGCAGACGTCCAGCAGCTGTTGGTGGTTAAAGAAGAGGTTCCCCCTGAGCAGCAGCAGTGGAGCTCCAGTGTGGACCAGGAGGACCCAGAGCCTCCACACATTAAAGAGGAACAGGAGGAACTCTGGATCAGTCAGGAGGGAGAGCAGCTTCAAGGGCTGGAGGAGGATGATATCACCAAGTTCACATCCACTCCTGTCCCTGTGAAGAGTGAAGATGATGAAGAGAAACCTCAGTCCTCACAGCTTCATCAAAGACACACTCAGCAGATGGGAATAGAAGTGGAAGGAGAGGACTGTGGAGGAGCAGAACCAGCCAGGAACTCAGATCCAGATACACATTTACAACCTGAGACAGATGACAAAACTGGAGCGTCTTCTGAACCAGAGACTGATGACAGTGATGGTTGGACAGAGACCAGAGGACCTCAGTCTGGTTTAAACTCTCTAAAAAATGATCAAGTCCCTGTCAATGATTTGATTGTTGGTGAGAAACGATTTAGCTGCTCTGAGTGTGGGAAAACATTTGGTTACAGTGGAGATCTGAAGAGACACATGAGAGCTCATTCAGGAGAGAAACCATTTTGCTGCTCTGAGTGTGGGAAAAGTTATATTCAAAGTGGAGATCTGAAGATGCACATGAGATCTCATTCAGGAGAGAAACCATTTAGCTGTTCTGAGTGTGGCAAAACCTTTGCCCAAAGTGGAGTTCTGAGGGTACACATGAGATCTCATTCAGGAGAAAAACCGTTTAGCTGCCCTGAGTGTGGGAAAAAATTTGGTTACAGGGGATACCTGACCATTCACATGAGAAGGCATACAGGAGAGAAACCATTTAGCTGCTCTATATGTGGAAAACGTTTTTGTCGTAGTGGAAGTCTGAAGGTACACATGAGATCTCACACAGGAGAAAAACCATTTAGCTGCCCTGAGTGTGGGAAAAAATTTGGTTACAGGGGATACCTGACCATTCACATGAGAAGGCATACAGGAGAGAAACCATTTGGCTGCTCTGAGTGTGGGACAAGATTTGGTGATAGCTGTGTTTTGAAGAAACACATGACATCTCATACAGGAGAGAAGCCATTTAGCTGCCCTGAATGTGGGAAAAAATTTAGTCGTAGTGGAATTCTGAAGGAACACATGAGATGTCATACAGGAGAGAAACCATTTAGCTGTTCAGAGTGTGGAAAACGATTTCGTCTTAAGTTATATCTGAAGACACACATGAGATCACATACTGGAGAGAAATCATTTAGCTGCTTGGAGTGTGGGAAAAGATTTGGTGACAGTGGAGAACTGAAGAATCACATGAGATCTCATTCAGGAGAGAAACCATTTAGCTGCTCTGAGTGTGGCAAACGCTTTGGTCGAAATTCACATTTGAAGAGACACATGAGATCTCATACAGGAGAGAAACCATTTAGTTGCTCTGAGTGTGGGAAAAGATTTGGTCAAAGTGGAGATTTGAAGATACACATGAGAAGGCATACAGGAGAGAAACCATTTAGTTGCTCTGAGTGTGGGAAAAGCTTTGGTCAAAATGGAGATTTGAAGACACACATGAGAACGCATACAGGAGAAAAACCATTTAGCTGCTCAATTTGTGGGAAATCATTTACACAAATTGGAACTTTACAAACACACATGAAAATTCATGAAGGAGCAAAGTGATTCAGGTGTTCAGTCTGGAAAAAAAAACTGTCCAATTGAAGGGCAGCTGAAGACCAGCGACTCATTGTGTTCTGTGAGGTAAAATTACTGATTCTTTCTTTGGAGTCGGGTTGCTTTTAGGAGGGCATCTTGTAACTGCATTAGTTTTCAGTTGTAAAGGGCTGTCTGACAGCAAGGTTAGGTGTTGAAAATACACTTAATGTAGTGTCTACTTAAATTGATGTGGATATTGTTTCGGTGGTGCTGTTTTTATGTGGCTAAGATAGGTTTTGCCGCTGTCCCCGTCCACAGTCACCAAACTCCTTTGATAGAAACAGCCCTTTTTTCTACCTAGCTCCCATGCCATTTTTAGTCTCTTTTGGGTCCGTCTGTATCATTCTGTGTCCCCTCTTGAAATTCAGATGTTTCTACGGGTTCACAAAGGCAGGGCATGTGGAACTCTTCATGAGTTTTTTACCCCCCCTGTGCAGCAGTAGTATGAGTCCTGGGCTGGATAATTGATAAAGAGCTCCAGTCAAAGCTGATCTGATCGATGGGTGAAAGGAGCAGCTGCTGCAGAGGCGAGTGAAAGCAAGGGAAGTAATAAAGCAACTCAGGACATAAAATAAGCACAGCAGAAATGTCAGACAGGATGAACCATGGTGTTAAACTATATTTCTTTAAATGTTTCAATCATGGCTGAAAATAACAGAAATAAACAGGTTTGCTGAATTTACATATCTCTGCTGTTCACAACAGTTTGCAGTTTCTACCTGGGGGGTATTCCATCTATGTAGCTAAGAATATCCAGACTAAGGTGTAATCTTGAAGGTAGACTAAACGCCAACTCCCAATCTTGCGCCAACCTGTTCCATCAAGTGAAATCAGCTGGCTCCAACTGATGCTAATTCAAGCCTCACCTGTTAAGCCTCAACTCATGCCATGCGCCCAGGGAAAATAAAAAGCCCACACTAGTTGAGTGGCGAAAATGTTGCAGAATATCAAAAAGCGAAGGACAGGAGCGAGCGGAGGCTTTTTTTGCGGTGGAGCAAACGCTCCTTATGGAAGTGTGTGAGGACTATAAGGACATAATTAAGAAAAAGTCAATACTGCAGTGATTAATAAAGCAAGGCAGGTGACGTGACAGAATATTGCCAACAGGCTAAATGCGTAAGTGACAAAGAAAATTCAGCATTTCAGCATAATATCATGTTGTATACATCCTGCATCAAAGGGACAAAATATATGTAGATGAGAACACCTATTAAATATAACAATTCAAGTATGCCTAATAAAATTCACCAAATGTGTAAATTGATATTAGTGATAGACTATTTATCACATTTATCTACTGATTCCTTTTGTACATTTCAGATGATACATTTAATCAAACTATTTATGTGAATCATCGCATTTATCACATCAGTTTATAGGAAATAATCACATGACATTCATCTATTGATTGTAGAAAATTACTTAAATCCATCAATTCAGTGGAGATGAGGAAAATAAGGAAAATCCCCTTAAAGCTATTGTTGGTAATGTTGGAGAGCTAGCAAGATTTGAAAGTGGCACCTCCCCTAAGCTCCGCCCCCTGCTCCCCCTCCTGTCAGTGCTCTGTCCAAAGCCACAAGCCCAGACATGCCTGCACGAGCAGGCTGCAGTGAGCAGAGCAGCAGAGAGCCGAGTAAAATAACAAATCCCCCCAAAGCAAACAAATAATTACCTGTCCAACAGAAAGACAGCTGAAAGTGGCACCTCCCCTAAGCTCCGCCCCCTGCTCCCCCTCCTGTCAGTGCTCTGTCCAAAGCCACAAGCCCAGACATGCCTGCACGAGCAGGCTGCAGTGAGCAGAGCAGCAGAGAGCCGAGTAAAATAACAAATCCCCCCAAAGCAAACAAATAATTACCTGTCCAACAGAAAGACAGCAACCTCTGCATCACTTTTCAGGCCCTTAAACTCCCTCAGTTGTCTCCACCGTTCAAAAGCTGGACTGCTGTTGATGTCTGGTTTGTCCTCTCACTTTATCCAAAGCCTTTTCTGCCTCTAACTTTCTTTTCTCAGTCTGTTTAGTGGGGTGAGCCGTTACAAGTAACACTGGAAGTGGTATTTTGGCTGCATCTTCTCTGCCATTATGCAGCAAACTCCTGCTAACTCAGTATTTCTGCTGAGGAGTGTGCTCAATATTTCCGGCAATGGTGACACGTGATGAGTGCGCGCAGGGAGGAGGGAGGGAGGGACGGAGGGATTGGTCAGAGTTTTTACAGGCCTGCAGCTGCCACAGAGGTCTGATTTTTTTTCATTCCTTTTTCTGAACACATTATGTATTGACTACTCTCAGGATGGAAGGACCATTTTACCCAGTGTAACAGAAAGTGTTTCTGAACAGGATTACCAGCTATAACTTTAAATGTATGGAATGTGTTATAGGATGAGGAACAGACAAACCACAATGGTGTGTGTCCCATTTTAATGTGGTTGCTCTGTGTCATGGTTAATTCATAAATATAAAAGATAACCATATGTTAATGTGAACAAATTAAGCCCTATGCATGATGTATGGTGATGCTAGAAATAATCAAAATGAATAGAAAATACAAATAAATAAGACATACTCTGCAAACAGTTGCCTTACTTAGTCTCTCAGCATCACCAACACTATACAGGAACGTACGGCTAGCAAAGAACCTCAGTGCAGTACAGACTGACTGCACAGTGTTCAGAGACTGGCTGCGACGTGTGAAATTTATAATGTGTGGTTCCAGCAAACTGCATAGATACACAGTGCTTTGCCTGCTGAACTGGTACCTCTCCCACAGATAGGAGTCTGTCTGTATCAATGGGTCGGTCCTGTCCTGGAAGACCCTTGGGGCTGGTGGTGGTTGGACGGCCCTCTGGACAATGTGGGCCTCCTCATCCACAGGATGCAGAACAGCTGATCAGAATCAGTTCAGTCAACTCTGAGGCCCAATCCCAAACCGGCCCCTATCCCCTCGCCCTATTCACTCCCCCTCCGTTTGCGCAGTCACGCAGAGCTCCGCCATATTAAGGGCTGTCCCAAACCAATTATTGCTGAGTGCGAGTGGACTACTCAGCCCTTAGATAGCAAGTGTGCATCAATGCAGGCTTCTGATGAGCCCAGCAGGAAGCGCAACATCACAATGGAGGAAACAACGTACAAATGTAAGAGTTCCGTCTTTCTACTTTGTAAAATATTGTAGATCAAACACACACATTTGTTTTCCTCACCCTGACTTTACAGTCTCAAACAAACTCACAGAATGTTTGGTGTCAAAAAATGAAAACCTCCATGTCCATATGCTTAAATAAACTATTTAAAACTGTCTAAAAAATTCCTCATCCCATTCTCATGATTTTTAAAATATATATAATTACGTGTTCACAGGGACAGAAGAAAAAACAAAGCAGTTAATCGATCTACGGATTAAAAATGAGAGTCTCTTCACTAAAAAGAGGAATGGGATGGGAGTAAGATTGCCCAGATGAATTAATCTGTAAATGTGTAAACTGTGTCTAGAAAATATGAACAAGTTAATTACTTTGATTACACTGCACTGTATCTCTAATCTGACTTATCCAAGTTTATTTTTAATATATCTCATTTTAATTAATATTTAGATTTTTTTTTTATAGCCTGTTGCTCTATTTTGCTTTCACAAAGCGTCTGTCGTTATCCATGGTTACATCTGCTTCCTTCTTACGGTAGAGTGGCGAGGGCGTCCCATCTGTTTGGGTTCTCTTTCATGCACTTCCCTTTAATCAGGAGTGCCCTCCACAGTTGCGAGTGTAACTTGATTTGGAGTGACACTCGGTAGCGAAGTGGTAGTGGGTAGGGAGTGGTTTGGGATTGGGCCTCTGTACGTGCAGCCTAAGGAATGCGCATTCACGATGAGCACCAAAAGACATCATCAGTAGAGTGCAGGTAACGTGATATTCAGTGGCCGACAGCTGAAAGCCGCTTGTTTCATCCCAGCTGAGTCGGAGTTTTAATGATCGCGAAATATCAAAAAATAAAAACACGTCAGCTGCAGCTAAACAGCGTGAGGTGTGATGGGAACAGACTGCAGAGTGTGTTAATAGGTAATGTGAAGCGATGTGATGTAATGTGATGTTTTAATGTGTCTGATATACAGAAAATACAGAAGCATTACACAGAGTTCATATATTTTAATAAAATTTGCTGTATCCTCTTATTCAGCTGTAATCTGATGGAGCCCAGACGCACTGGGCAGCAACTCAAAATCAAACACAAAAATATTGTACAGGCTGGTAAAAGTTTTGCTTATACTTTCTTCATTCTGTCAATATTAGGCTGAGGTTCATTGAATTGCTGAACTGCTGTGAAATGACTTCTGACTCACGTAATCCGCTTTATGCTCAGATGGAGCTATTATGGGGTGTTGAGTCCCGTAAATGAGCCAGTTACACCGCAGATTCTTTGAATATATGAAAAGTATTCATGAATGATTGCATCATGTAACATAGATTAATTTCTGATTAACACTGACAAACCTGCAGTTCTTGGAATTCCTCTTTTTTAAGATTATTTTTGGGGTTTTTGTTGCATCTAATGGCAAAACAGCGTAATGTTGAGGGAGAGAGGGAACGGTGCGCAGTGAGAGGTTGCAGGCCGGGTTGGAACCCACAGCCGCTGCATCAGGCGCTGGGAGTCTGATCACGAGGTGTCCGCTCCATCCACTAAGCCACTGATGCTCCGTTGCAAATACTTTGATAATCGATTCTGATTCATGTCCAGGGAAAACCACAAAAAAACGGTCAAGAGTCTTTTCAGAGCCAAAGTTACTTTTCTTACTGCCTGACAAACTGCTGCCTCTGATGTGTTCAGTGTCTCTGATGTTATAAAGGAAAGAATCAAAGGGCAATGCATTAAATTTGCTCACATGATAATGCAAATCCATGATGTGTAATATTTGATATATCTGTGTGGAATAGATTGTTAGATAAATGAAAGACTGTGATGTGAAATTGTCATAGAGACACTCCTCCAGGAAGACATCCAAACTGGCTCTAATCACCTTGTCCTTACACAACAGCCTCTGAATAAACTGTGCCTCCACGAGTTCATTCATTGAAGGACACGCCATGTTTCTCCCCCCTGCGACATGCTCAGCCTCAGGCTTAGATGAAGTTGGTTGCCATAGTAATTGACTCAGGGTTTTGCTGAGCTGGCTTTGTGAAATGGAAAACTCAGAGTTTACCTCATCTCCGGCTGAACATATTCAGAGATTTCACTAATCCTGCTTCTTGAAATAGGGCCCAGGACTTTTATTTTGAAGCTCATTAACTCATTTACCCCGGAAACTGTACTCTTTACTGTTGCGAACGTCACACTGTTTGAACAAGATGGCGTCCAGTAGAAACGAGCGTTAGCAGAGTGTCTTTGTTGTGTTTTTAAAGTGTGAACATGTCTAAAGTCCAAATGCTGAGATCGTTGGTGAAGCAGCGACTAACTGCAGCTGCTGAAGAGATATTTGGGCTGGTTGAAAGAACGATAGCAGAGTACGAGGAGGAACTTTGTCGATCAAAAGAGGAGAACGAGCGACAACGGAAACTACTGGACGCTGTTTTCAACCCTCAGCTTCGGTTACAGAGAGCAGGTTTGTTCATTAAACATTACAAGTTCATTAATGTAACTGCAGGTTTGTTCAATAAATATTCAGTCTGTCGACGATTATACGCCGCGTAAGCTTCTCTGGTGTCGTTAGCTTCTGTGGTGTTGTTGTCATATGGAATCCGGAAGGGTTCTAAACGTCTGTTTTCTCGTCCGTCTTAACTCGTCAAAGACACACATAAGACGTCAGAAAAGGCCTGTTAACAGGTACATTTCTGACGTACCAAGACGTTTAATATTGGGTGCAGCCATTTCACCAGTTTCGGAGGGGAAGCTGATGTAACAGTATTCGGTATACATTGTATTCACATAAGTGTCCACTAGATGGTAGGATTAAATCAGTCTCACACCCTTTCTTGTCATATTCACAGTTTTTTTTTTTTTCCTTTTTAATTTTATTGAGTAGACGTCATCAGTACAAACATTTCAGGCATATTTGACAAATTACTATAAAAGATGTTGGAACAGCTGTCAAGATAAAAAAAAAAAATTAAAACAACAACAACAACAAAAAAAACCCCAAAAGTAAACAGTGAGGGTCTTACTCGAGGAGTAAGTATAGTTCAAGTAAAGAATAAAGTCTCAGGGCATTTTTATTAGACATGAAAAATAAGGATTTCTTGTATAGGTTCAGTTCATTCTTCCATCCGTTGATGTGGGGCTTGACCTTGAGGAATTTGCATCTGTGAATGTAATGTTTACCTAGTATAATTAAATTGTTTATAACTCGAAAGCTTCACAGGCAATTTATATACATCGTAATCACAGTGCAATAGAAAATCCATGCCTCCCATTTTTTGAAAAATTGCTTTTGGAATGGTAAACCAAAAAGAGTCTTTGTGCAGAATAAAAGAACTGAGCCATTTTAGTTTTAGAGCACCATTCATAACTGAGAAGTCAGTAGCATTTAAGCCGCCCTCTTCGATACTCTTGACCACATCAGCTCTTCTAATGTACTGGCATTTGTTCTTCCAAATAAATTTGAAGTTAAATTATTAATAAGTTTAGTCATTTTGTCTGAAATTTCAAGTGAAAAGGCAGGATAAATAACTCTTGACAAACTCTCCATTTTAGAAAGCAGAACCCTTCCAAATACAGTAATGTCTCTCTGTAACCAAGAATTCAGAATAGTTTTACATTTATCCACATTTTTACAAACATTTTCCCTCTCCCTTGTTTCTTTATTCTCAGTAATAACTATACCCATGTATTTCACTTGACTTTTGACCGAAATGTTACATATTGACAGTGCCGGCTGATCATGAAGTGCCAATATTTCACATTTATCAATATTTAGTTTCAAGCCTGACGCTTTGGAAAATATGTTGATGGAGTTTAATACTTTAGGCATTTGCATTTCATTTTTTAAAAATAAAGTTGTATCGTCCGCAAATTGACTTATTATTGTATTTCTTTCTAAAATATTTATTTCTTCAATACCATTATTTTTTTATCATAATTGATAATAGCTTGGCTACTAGAATAAATAACAAGGGAGAGCTGTTGCAACCCTGTCTAATACCCCTATTTACCTGAAATCTTGGGCAAGTACCTTGTTCCAAAGCCACACAACTATTAATATCTTTATATAACATACCAATCAGGTTTATAAATTTCTGACCAAAACCAAAATAATTTAAAGTACTTAATATGAAGGGGTGCTCCACTGAATCGAAAGCCTTATAGAAGTCTAGAAAGAGAATGAACCCCTCCTCTGATTATACATGACTGTAATCAATCAAATCCAAAACCAGTCGTATGTTGTTGTGAATAGATCTTCCATTTAGGAAGCCAGATTGCGTTTCATCAATAAGTTGTGACAAACCTTCTTTAAGTCTAGCAGCTATACATCCTGACAGCAATTTATAATCAGTGTTGAGGAGTGTAATAGGTCTTAAATTATCTAGTACTCTTTTATCTTTGCTGTGTTTGGGAATTAGTGTTATCAGCCCTTGTTTCATACTAGGCATTAGCTCTTGTTTCGCAATGCATTCTTGTATAGCTTTGAACAACAGACTTCTAATATCTTTCCAAAAGAAATGATAGAAATTTGCAGTGAGCCCATCAGAGCCAGGGGCCTTGTTAAGTGACAATTTCAAACTGACCGTGTCTAATTCTTCTATTTTTAAATCTGAATCACAAATTGTTTTGAATGAGTTATTGATGTTGGGTTTAAAATTTGCAATTTGGTCAAAGAATTTGGTTGAATCAATAGGAGAGTATACAGACGAATATAATTTGCTATAGAACATAAAAATTTCTTTCTCAATAATTTTGCTATCTTTGCATTCTCTTTCATTGATCAACAAACTAGTTATAGCCTTGTTTTCCTGTCTTTTTTTCTCCAGCCTGCTGAAGTATGATGTGTTTTTTTTCTCCCTCCTCCATCCATTTTGCCCTTGACCTGACAAAAGCACCCTGGGCTCTCTTCATATAAATATCATCAATTTTGGATTGTAGAAGCAATAATTTTTCCTTGTCTTCACTAGACAAATCTGGTTTGCCACAACACTGATTGATTTCACAAAACAAATTGCTTTCTTCTTCTCTACTTTTTTTTAATTTAATTCTTTACTGGTTTTGATAGAGAATTCTCTAATTTTGAAATGAACGAATTCCCATTTATTACAAAAACTATTTATGCTGTTATCCCTTTCAATTTCAGTTATCATTTTTTTTTTTATTTTGGAACAATAGTCTTTATGTTTTAGTAGGTTAGAGTTAAATTTCCAGTAACCTTTGTTTTTCTTTTTCCTAACACTCGAATTCGAATAACGGACTTGTGACCATATATATTAATTAAAATCAAAAAATGACTTTCAATCTTTAGAACAGCAATTAGCCAGTGACCTTCTCTATCCGTTCTGTGTGTGATTACATCCCCTGGAAATCTATGAAAACAAATAGCAACACCAGCAGACCTGTTGCTTCCATGGCTGAACAATATTCGATCACCCCACATATTAGTCCAAAAGTTCACATCTGCATCGGAAGAATGAGTTTCCTGTAATAGTATACAATGTGCTTTCCGCCCTTTGCAAAACAAAAATAGAGATTTTCTTTTAACCAAGTCTTTCAGACCCCTCACATTTAACGAAGCAAATGAAATAGTGCACTTGAACATTCAGTCAAAATAAAATTAACAAATTTAACAATAACACTCAGTGTTTACAAGTATAGGGCTGAACTTACTCTTTTTAATAAGCAACTGTGTCCCGTATTACCATCTTTCACTCATATTGTGTATTCTTGTAACAAAGTCTGCATTTTGTCAGCCAATTTTTTGACCCTCTATGTATCCGTGTGACCCACGGTAGTAGGCTCGTTTTCCTTCCAGACGAGCCTGTTCAATCTGCGGCCACAACTTTTTCCTCGCCTCTCTGTCTTCCAGTGGCATCATCTCCGCGAAGCGGACGCCTCTCTCCTTGCACACCGGGGAATCCTTGCTTCTGCGCCAGATCTCTTCTTTGACCAGCCTCCGTACGAACAGCACAACCAGTGGTCTGCTGCGGTTGTTTTCCTTCTTTCCCACCCTGTGTACGACGTCGACGGCTTCTTCTAGCTGGCGCATTTCTAAGTTCGGAGCAATTTTCCTGAAGAGCTGTATGGTGTCAGCTCTGACGTTCTCGTCAGATTTTTCCTCCAAACCTTTCAGCTTCAGGCACCATCGCATCTTGTATCTTTCCTGTTCTTTAATTCTCTCTTTTAGTTCATCATTTTCAAATTTGCAAATGTGTATTTAGAATCTGTGTGTGCGTAATCAGATATGTAAATGTGTAAAAAAAAATCTACAAATCTGTATTCAGATTTGCAAGTGTATTGCGATCTGTAAATGTGTACAACGATCTGTAAATGTGTACAGAGATCTGCAAATGTGTACAGAGATCCGTAAATATGTAGACAGATTTGTAAATACCATGGTAAATACCTATGTCTTCAGCTTTGACTCAGTCGGGCCTCTCAATTGGCTCTCTTTGCACACGTGATTTTTGCTACTCTTCTGCCATGTGAGATCCGCAAATGTGTGAGAAGATTTGTGTCTGTAACTCAAAGTGTGCCTCACCCTGAGCACAGGCTGACAGGCTCAAGCTGCAGCCAACCACAGATTGTTTTGCCCTGAGCACAGGCTCACAGGCGCTAATTTGCTGCGCTGTTTTGTTGCTGTATGGATAGGCTGCACCCTTAAGAAGCTGGCAGATCTGGGTGTGGAGACATTTTCTAATAAAGTTATTTTTGGCCAAGGTGAGAACCATCAGATGATAACAAAAGCAGCCTTACAGTTCCTGCGTGAAGCAGGGCTGCATATGAAGATTCAAATACTCTGTCCAGTGGAGGGCAGTGATACGCCAAGTAGCGTCAAAACTGCCGGAAATCGAGAAGAAGAAGAAGACCGCATCCTTGGAGGCCCACAGTCTATGCCATAGACATATATACTGTACATAGATGCCGCATTGACTGCCGCTGCCAATCAGAGCCGACGTCCTCCCCGGCCACCATCTTGGATGGATCTCGCTTCGCCTCCACAGTGCATTCACTTCTATTGAGGAAGGAGCTGTATGCACAAGTAAAATAGAATAACTCACTGAATTTTCAACTGATTTGCACGAGGTTTGGTTTGTTAAAAACAGCACACATGTAGTTATGATACAGGATGCTTTCGTACATTAAAAATGCGGGATTTCATGCTTTAATACTTTCTGCAGATAGCAACAGCATGTTATTTAGGTCACAACACAGTTCTTTTATTCACCTCAACCCCAGAGTGTGATATATATATATATATATATATATATATATATATATATATATATATATATATATATATATATATATATATATATATACACACACACATATACATACAGTACAGGCCAAAAGTTTGGACACACCTTCTCATTCAATGCGTTTTCTTTATTTTCATGACTATTTACATTGTAGATTCTCACTGAAGGCATCAAAACTATGAATGAACACATGTGGAGTTATGTACTTAACAACAAAAGGTGAAATAACTGAAAACATGTTTTATATTCTAGTTTCTTCAAAATAGCCACCCTTTGCTCTGATTACTGCTTTGCACACTCTTGGCATTCTCTCAATGAGCTTCAAGAGGTAGTCACCTGAAGTGGTTTCCACTTCACAGGTGTGCCTTATCAGGGTTAATTAGTGGAATTTCTTGCTTCATCAATGGGGTTGGGACCATCAGTTGTGTTGTGCAGAAGTCAGGTTAATACACAGCCGACAGCCCTATTGGACAACTGTTAAAATTCATATTATGGCAAGAACCAATCAGCTAACTAAAGAAAAACGAGTGGCCATCATTACTTTAAGAAATGAAGGTCAGTCAGTCCGGAAAATTGCAAAAACTTTAAATGTGTCCCCAAGTGGAGTCGCAAAAACCATCAAGCGCTACAATGAAACTGGCACACATGAGGACCGACCCAGGAAAGGAAGACCAAGAGTCACCTCTGCTTCTGAGGATAAGTTCATCCGAGTCACCAGCCTCAGAAATCGCAAGTTAACAGCAGCTCAGATCAGAGACCAGATGAATGCCACACAGAGTTCTAGCAGCAGACCCATCTCTAGAACAACTGTTAAGAGGAGACTGCGCGAATCAGGCCTTCATGGTCAAATAGCTGCTAGGAAACCACTGCTAAGGAGAGGCAACAAGCAGAAGAGATTTGTTTGGGCCAAGAAACACAAGGAATGGACATTAGACCAGTGGAAATCTGTGCTTTGGTCTGATGAATCCAAATTTGAGATCTTTGGTTCCAACCGCCGTGTCTTTGTGAGACGCAGAAAAGGTGAACGGATGGATTCCACATACCTGGTTCCCACTGTGAAGCATGGAGGAGGAGGTGTGATGGTGTGAGGGTGTTTTGCTGGTGACACTGTTGGGGATTTATTCAAAATTGAAGGCACACTGAACCAGCATGGCTACCACAGCATCCTGCAGCGACATGCCATCCCATCCGGTTTGCGTTTAGTTGGACGATCATTTATTTTTCAAGAGGACAATGACCCCAAACACACCTCCAGGCTGTGTAAGGGCTATTTGACCAAGAAGGAGAGTGATGGAGTGCTGCGGCAGATGACCTGGCCTCCACAGTCACCGGACCTGAACCCAATCCAGATGGTTTGGGGTGAGCTGGACCGCAGAGTGAAGGCAAAGGGGCCAACAAGTGCTAAACACCTCTGGGAACTCCTTCAAGACTGTTGGAAAACCATTTCAGGTGACTACCTCTTGAAGCTCATGGAGAGAATGCCAAGAGTGTGCAAAGCAGTAATCAGAGCAAAGGGTGGCTATTTTGAAGAAACTAGAATATAAAACATGTTTTCAGTTATTTCACCTTTTTGTTAAGTACATAACTCCACATGTGTTCATTCATAGTTTTGATGCCTTCAGTGAGAATCTACAATGTAAATAGTCATGAAAATAAAGAAAACGCATTGAATGAGAAGGTGTGTCCAAACTTTTGGCCTGTACTGTATGTATATGTGTATATATATATATATATATATATATATATATATATATATATATATATATGTATATATATATATATATATATGTATATATGTATGTATATGTATGTATATGTATATATATATATATGTATGTATATATGTATATGTATATATATATATATATATATATATGTATATCTATATATCTATATATATATATATATATGTATATGTATATATATATATATGTATATGTATATATATATATATATATATATATATATATATATATATATATATATATATAGATATAGATCTATATATAGATAAATATATATATATATCTCTCTATATTTATGTCTCTCACTCTGGGGTTGAGGTGAATAAAAGAACTGTGTTGTGACCTAAATAACATGCTGTTGCTATCTGCAGAAAGTATTAAAGCATGAAATCCCGCATTTTTAATGTATGAAAGCATCCTGTATCATAGCTACATGTGTGCCGTTTGTAACAAACCAAACCGCGTGAAAATCAGTTGAAAATTCAGTGAGTTATTCTATTTTACTTGTGCATACAGCTCCTTCCTCAATAGAAGTGAATGCACTGTGGAGGCGAAGCGAGACCCATCCAAGATGGCGGCCGGCGAGGACGTCGGCTTTGATTGGCAGTGGCAGTCAATGCGGCGTCTATGTACAGTATATGGCCCATTTCCAATCCGGCCCCTAAAGACTCAAGCCGTGAACCCTCACTGACTTAACTTACGTCAGCTGTAAGTGATTGAGTGTGAGTCTGAAAGGGCTCCGGATGCTACAAATAGGAATGGGACAGCACTTATCCCCCTCTCTACAAAATGTTGTTGACACTGGCGGCTCTGGGCGTGATCATTTATCGGTTATTGTCATCATATATTCCACACAATATATTCCACAGAATATATATCTATATATATCTATCGATCGATCGATCGATAGATATATATAGATACACTCACGCACTTCACATGAACGCGCCGTGTAACAACCAAAAATGTAATAACGGCCAATAATGTAATAACTACCAATAACGTAATAATTTTGGCCACTTTAAATGTAATAAAGCCAATAATGTAATAACTTGCCAATAATGTAATAAAACCTTTGAGCCAATAACGTAATAACTTTTTGCCAATAATGTAATAAGTTATTACATTATTGGCTGGTTATTACGTTATTGGCCTAGTATTTAAAAACCCTTTGAAAATGTAATAACTGGTGCTGATAATGTAATAATATTATATATGACTGTTATTTTTTTATTTTCACTGTCGAATATGTCTAGTTTATGCTCAGGTTGATGCCACGCAATGACCACACAGTGACTTCAACACAATTGTGAAACATTTTAAGTTCTGCACTGCGTGCCTGTTTCTAATCTACATTGAGATGCAAACTTCTACCATGCTAATTATATGTTTGCAAATGGACTTGATGCTTAGTGTTATCTCCAGAACACTCATAGTCACTGAAGTTGCTAATTAAGTGGCAGCACAATTTTACCCATTCAAAATTCCCTTTCTCGGAGAAATGTTTTCTTTTGCAGCACACCCTACTGACCACTAGATGGCAAAGTCATGTCAAGATAACCAGTTGATGTGACTGGCAATTAGACTTTTTCTGCAGACTTGGGGAACTTCTTGCAGCATGTGGAAAGGTAAATAATTCTCAGATTTAGCAGCATTCTTAATTCAGTTGGAATCCCTCCTCATAAATGTATTAAGTGCAAGGGATATGTAAACATTGAGAGAGCATGACAACAGAAAAATTGCTAGCTAGCTAAATTTGTGTATTGAAGATTAATTGAGAGTTTTATTCATGTCTATGTTTATGTGTAGTCTATATCGTACATTCAAAGATTCATATCACATTAGCTAAACCTGGTGTAAAAATGACACTGAAAGACTGAGTGGAAAAATATAGGCTACTAACCTAATGAGTTCATCAGCCTGCTTTACCATGAAATATTGACTTTGACAGTAGCTACACTGGGCCTGTGTCTTGCATAATTAATTTATAACATTAGTGTGTGGTATTGTAATATACAGTATGTCAGGTCATATCATCATGTGCTTAGAGTGTAAAAGGGAATAATCATTTTAGGTATTTGACATATCTGGAAAAAATGAAAGTAATTCCAACAGTCTTCATCCTCCTCATCTGCATCAGCTTGGAATGCAGAGGACATGGACAGAGGCCAATGTCAGATGAGACCTACAATGTCATACTTAAGGCACTTAAGGGAGAATTTAAAGTTATATATATATATATATATGCAGTTCAGCTTTTTGGAATGCACATACTGTGAAGCCATTTTTCATTTGAGGATGAACAGTTTTAATTTTATTTTTGTTGTTCACACAATATGCTGTATATTGTATATTACAGTTGAGAATTTTTGATTGGAAATAAATAATAGTCCAAGAAAAAAAAAGTATTGTTAATTCATTTGACAGAGAGAGAGAGAGAGAGAGAAATGCAGAGGACATGGACAGAGGCCAATGTCAGATGAGACCTACAATGTCATACTTAAGGCACTTAAGGGAGAATTTAAAGTTTTATATATATAGACCTGTTGTCTTTTATTAGATGGATATTAATTAATGTCACATATATTTTATAAAACAGCTCCAGTTCCTCACAGAGTCCAGATGTGATCTATAGGCTGTTATATCATAGAGTTGTAGTAAACCCTCTGTTAAACACCTGGATGACATCACAGAATCTTACAGGATCAAACATCATTTTTTTCTGATCAATATTAATAATGAGAGAGAGCAAGCAAGAGAGAGAGATAGAGAGAGAATCTAAATCTTAAATTTGTCCACTGTACTTATTTTAATTCAGTGAACTGCACAAAAACTGCAAAAAAGTGTATTATTCCCAAGAACTGCAGTCATATATAATATTATTACATTATCAGCACCAGTTATTACATTTTCAAAGGGTTTTTAAATACTAGGCCAATAACGTAATAACCAGCCAATAATAATAACTTACTGTAATAACTTATTACATTATTGGCAAAAAGTTATTACGTTATTGGCTCAAAGGTTTTATTACATTATTGGCAAGTTATTACATTATTGGCTTTATTACATTTAAAATGGCCAAAATTATTACGTTATTGGTAGTTATTACATTATTGGCCGTTATTACGTTTTTGGTTGCTACACGCCTCTAAGTCAGTGAGTCTGTAAGGGATCGGATTGGAATTGGGCCTATATGTCTATGGCATAGACTGTGGGCCTCCAAGGATGCGGTCTTCTTCTTCTTCTCGATTTCCGGCAGTTTTGACGCTACTTGGCGTATCACTGCCCTCCACTGGACAGAGTATTTGAATCTTCATATACAGCCCTGCTTCACGCAGGAACTGTAAGGCTGCTTTTGTTATCATCTGGTGGTTCTCACCTTGGCCAAAAATAACTTTAATAGAAAATGTCTCCACACCCAGATCTGCCAGCTTCTTAAGGATGCAGCCTATCCATACAGCAACAAAACAGTGCAGCAAAGTAGCGCCTGTGAGCCTGTGCTCAGGGCAAAACAATTTGAGGTTGGCTGCAGCTTGAGCCTGTCAGCCTGTGCTCAGGGTGAGGCACACTTTGATTTACAGACACAAATCTTCTCACACATTTGCGGATCTCGCATGGCAGAAGAGTAGCAAAAATCACGTGTGCAAAGAGAGCCAATTGAGAGGCCCGACTGAGTCAAAGCTGAAGACATAGGTATTTACCATGGTATTTACAAATCTGTCTACATATTTACGGATCTCTGTACACATTTGCAGATCTGTGTACAGATTTACAGATCTCTGTACACATTTGCAGATCGTTGTACACATTTACAGATTGTTGTAGACATTTACAGATCGCAATATACTTGCAAATCTTAATACAGATTTGTAGATTTTTTTTTACACATTTACATATCTGATTACGCACACACAGATTGAGATACAGATTTGCAGCTATTTAGCTACCATAATGTCCCCATACATCGTCTCTGTGAGAAGGCCCTGCGTTATGTTATTTTATTTTTTCCTGCTGTAGAGGAGAAATAAATGTGTTTCTGCATGGACGTCAGTTCTGCATCCTCATTCTTCAAGCAGACTTGGTCTGGACTCCTAGCGCCAGTTACCAGCAACGAGCCGAGTTGTAAAGATAATCTACAGAAAACCGCTGAGTAGACAGAGAACAGCTGTTCTGTGTAACGACAGACTGTCTCTTAAGTGGCAGGTGTAATGAGTGGTAAAACAGGCGCACATATCAAAACACAAACAGATTTAAGTGTGCCTCTCAATCAGTTCATGTCTCACTGTGAGAGTGCAAACGTGCCCCCAGCTTCACAACGACTATGTGTTATGATGTGATGAAAGAAAGAGTGAGAGCTTGGACTGCATGTCTTGTGTTTAACTTGGAAACTTTACTTTATTAACAACATCTATTACAAGACACTCTCTGTCTCTGACCTCTAGATGGAAGTGATGTACTATAACTCAACTCTGATAATGCTACACTATGTAAAACAGAATCTGGAGCACATAAGGACTTATAAACCCATAAACTTTAACCATGAACACATGGTTTATGCAGCAGTGTGTGCACAGAAATAAGGGACAAATTGCATTCTGTTTTGATTTAGCAAGGGACAGTACATTTTAAATGTGGGATGGTCCCGTATTATACGGGACAGTGGCAACCCTACGTGAGACCCAAACACACTTGATTAAAAAGGAACACAACAAATGCTGTGAGATGGCAGTCAGAGCTGACAGAGATATGATCAGGTATGATCAAGTTGTCTGAGGTCTGAGATTCTCACATAATTCACTTTAGACTGAGCACATGAAGAGCCACACTGTAGCCTCCCAACATAACAAGAGTAACAGTACATATTAATGTTAATAAAGCTCACCTCAACCTCACTCACTCTGACACAACTGAGTGAACACTGTGAAGCTGTTTGATGCTCAGAGATCTGTAGAAGTTCAGTAAGGAGTTTTTGAGCTGTGATGTGAATTAACGTCAACATTTCTCTGTAACATCTGTGTGTGTGTGTGTGTGTGTGTGTGTGTGTGTGTGTGTGTGTGTGTGTTTACTGTTTCCTGTTTCCTGCAGACATCCAGCAGCTGTCGGTGGTTAAAGAAGAGGTTACCCCTGAGCAGCAGCAGTGGAGCTCCAGTGTGGACCAGGAGGACCCAGAGCCTCCACACATTAAAGAGGAACAGGAGGAACTCTGGATCAGTCAGGAGGGAGAGCAGCTTCAAGGGCTGGAGGAGGATGATATCACCAAGTTCGCATCCACTCCTGTCCCTGTGAAGAGTGAAGATGATGAAGAGAAACCTCAGTCCTCACAGCTTCATGAAAGACACACTGAACAGATGGAAACAGAAGCAGAGGGAGAGGACTGTGGAGGAGCAGAACCAGCCAGGAACTCAGATCCAGATACACATTTACAACCTGAGACAGATGACAAAACTGGAGCGTCTTCTGAACCAGAGACTGATGACAGTGATGATTGGATGGAGACCAGAGAACCTCAGTCAGGTCTAAACTCTCTGAAAAACCATGAAGTCTCTGTCAATGATTTGGTTGTTGGTGAGAAACGATTTAGCTGCTCTGAGTGTGGGAAAAGATTTGGTAAAAGTGGAGATCTGAAGAGACACATGAGATCTCATTCAGGAGAGAAACCATTTAGCTGCTCTAAGTGTGGCAAAAGCTTTGCTCAAAATGGATGTCTGAAGAAACACATGAGATGTCATACAGGAGAAAAACCATTTAGCTGCTCTGAGTGTGGCAAAAGCTTTACTCAAAGTGGAAGTCTGAAGGAACACATGAGACGTCATACAGGAGAAAAACCATTTAGCTGCTCTGAGTGTGGGAAAAGATTTGGTTGCAGAGGAGATCTGAAGAAACACATGAGATCTCATTCAGGAGAGAAACCATTTAGCTGTTCTGAGTGTGGAAAAAGATTTAGTCGAAAGTTAACTCTGAATCGACACATGAGATCTCATGCAGGAGAGAACCCATTTAACTGCTCTCAGTGTGGCAATGGTTTTGGTAAAAGTGGAGATCTGAAGAGACACATGAGATGTCATACAGGAGAGAAACCATTTAGCTGTTCAATTTGTGGGAAAAAAAATTCATGACAGAGATAAGTGATTAAACTGTTCAGTCACTTGCCCTAAGAAAGAGACTTGAGAAACAGCCAGTTGTTTGTCTTTTTTTGGGGGGGGGGTGTCAGTCAACTGGTGGGAGTGTGCTCACATGTCTGCCATGAGCGATGCAGAGCCATGTAGAGACAGAAATGACATGCCACACAGTTTTAGACAGGTCCTCAGACTCTGTAGTGACAACAACTCAAGCAGCCAGATCCACAGTGGCCTTTATGAAAGATCTAAACATCTGTGACACCTGGAGACACTTTCACCCCACAATTAGAGAGTACTCCTTCTATTCATGTCTCCATAATTCCCATACGGGGATAAAAAAATTTTCTTACATCTTACCAATTAACCCATCGAGTTATGGAAACTGAATATTTATCGAGGATCATGTCAGACCATTCCCCACTGACACTCTCATTGTTTATACTTGAAAAAATCCAGGGACCATACACGTGGCAGCTGGATCCAACTTTGCTCAAAAAAGTTGTGAAACAAACTGTGCCTCTTCCCCCAGTAGCTTTGTATTGTGGGACACAATGAAAGCCTTCTTAAGAGGGCAGATAATTTCTTATACCAGTGGTTTAAAGAAAAAATACATGGCTGAGGGAGTCCTACTAAACTTGAGTAAACAAAAAGCTCAACTATAACCTCTTGAACACATACAGAATAGAAATAAATATTCTTTGAACCAAACACAGATGCTATGAATTGGGGAGAAAGGCATTTACTGTATAGAAAGTTGAAGAAATATGAACTATCTTACCAGATGCATCAAAGAGAAGAGCCAATGCTTCACTTGCGGTCAGCTTAGCCCTCCTTTTCTCGGGGGCTGCCAACTTGTATTGAGCGTCAAAAATGCCTAAGTCAAATCGACTTGGGCAGATAGTGATTATGGAATGTAACAAGCACTCTGATTGGCTGTGGATATAGCCAGTAAGGCACAGTGACTCAGCAGCCTTAGGAGAGCAGAGTTAGGCAGATATCTCAATTTGGCCAAAATATGACTTAGGCAATTATGCTATGAGGCTAATGATATGTAATTATTCTTTCATCCCATAGTATTTTTGTTTGTTTTTCTTTTGTTGTTTAACTGTGTATCTTTTATTGTTGAGTTTTAGTGGGAATAAATTGTACTGTGTAAATAAGATAAATAACATAAGGTCATTTAGTTTGTTCTGTGGAGTCTGGTTGCTTTTAGGAGAGCATAATTGTAACTGCATCAGTTTTCAGTTGTAAAGGGCTGTCTGACAGCATGGTTAGGTGTTGGAAATACTTTTAATGTAGTGTCCACTTAAACTGATGTGGATATTGTTTAGGTGACCCTGTTTTTATGTGACTAAGATAGGTTTTGCTGCTGTCCCCGTCCACAGTCACCAGACTCCTTTGATAGAAACAGTCCTTTTTTCTACCTAGCTCCCATGCCATTTTTAGTCTCTTTTGGGTCCGTCTGTATCATTCTGTGTCCCCTCTTGAAATTCAGAGGTTTTATGGGTTCACAAAGACAGTGCATGTGGAACTCTTCGTTGGTTGTTTTTGTTGTGTTTCTTCTTGGCAGCAGTAGTATGAGTCATGGGGTGGATAACTGATCAAGAGCTCCAATCAGAGCTGATCTGATTGATGGATGAGAGGAGCAGCTGCTGCAGAGACAAGTGAAAGCAAGGGAAGTAATAAAGCAACTTAGGACATAAAATAAGCACAGCAGACATGTCAGACAGGATGAACCATGGTTTTAAACTATGTATCTTTAAATGTTTCAGTCATGGCTGAAAATAACAGAAATAAACAGGTTTGCTGAATTCACATATCACTGCAATTCACAACACTTTGGAGTTTCTACCTGGAAGGTTTAGATCAAGGTTATGGTGATTCAGTCTGCGAAGTTGCATCAATATCCATGTAAGCATATGATGTCATCTGGAGACTTTAAGCGACTTTTTGGAGCTAGTGCTAGCTACTTTCATCGGAAAAGAGTTGGCAGCTCTGCCCTACGAAAAAAAGTTATACTGATGGATTATGTGTTAAAGGTTTGATTTTATTTCCTGAACGTTACACTTATGGACTATCTGTGTAAACTGCACATCAAGCTATTAAAGGGGAACTAATGTTTTTTTCAACCTGGGGCCTATTTTTCGATCTACTTTTGACTAAATGAGTGATAGGATGTTCAATATTTGATATTTCTCCAGTATGAAGCTACGGCTGACCTGCCTGCAGCCTGTGAGCCCACGCTATATTAAATAATAGGGCACTCGGACAGCATCAAACAACGTCAAAATACATCCACTAAAAGTCCATTTTTTTCACACAGATAGGCTCGGATTGTTAGTATAATTATCCAACAACATAACGGAAAGGAGAAATGAACGTGAATGAATTCGGACATGTTCCTCTGCCTATTGCAATTTTAGTATATGCGCTCCCAAAGTAACACTGCTCCCTCTCTCTCTTTGTCCGCTCTAAATACAGGTGGTCATCAAATTCGAATGGCTAATCCAGATCCAGTTGGTCAAAATTGGGTAAAAATTCAGTCATGACTACTCCAAACAGAGACAACAAATCAGAGTCCTTGCATTTATAAGGTCACTCCAGCGGTAATTTTCTGCAACAACTCAAATCTCGCAAGACATGAGATTTCAGAGCCAGACTTCCACTCTCTGAGTGAGTGTTTTGACTTGCCACAACAAACATGTTTACATTTTACCTGGTTTTGACTAACTGGGTCTGGATGGACTGTATCTATTTGAACATGGAGTACACGGACATACACGGATGCAGAGCTCATTGAAACTGAAGAGTGGACGACGAGAGAGAGGGAGCAGTGTTACTTCGGGAGCACATATACTAAAATTGCAACAGGCAGAGGAACATGTCCGAATCCAGCTAAAGGTAAACTGTGCGTTCATTTCGCCTTTCTGTTATGTTGTCGGATAATTACACTAACAATCCGAGCCTATCTGTGTGGAAAAATGCACTTTAAGTGGACATATTTTGACGTTGTTTGATGCTGTCTGAGTGCCCTATTATTTAATATAGCGCGAGCGCTGACAGACTGCAGGCAGGTCAGCCCTAGCTTCGTACTGGAGAAATATCAAATATTGATCATCCTATCACTCATTTAGACAAAAGCAGATCGGAAAATAGGGCCCAGGTTGAAAAAAACATTAGTTCCCCTTTAAAGGCTGGATGTAACCATTCTGATGTTACCCTTATGGATTCCCTGTGTAAACTGGCTACTAATATTAAGTGATCTTAATTTTGTGTTATTATGTACATGGTCTGTACAGGAGCCAAATATGTTATTAAGAGGTTTGCTTCTAACTGTGTAATTCACTGTGTGGGCATTGGGGGACACGGTACTGTCACCTGGTGAGTTCAGGTATTTTAGGATGTGACTTCACTATGGTCATCAGGTGTTTGGCCCCGAAGGGCAAATGGTTTTTGACCGCAATGACGCGGACCGCTACAGTTTTGTTTGTATTGTACTGAGCGTCACATGTGTATGTAACGGATGGACTTTGCCATGCACACACGGAATAAATGTTACGGTGATGCAATGCAAGAAGCTTCATGGACTCTCATTTAACATTTGAGTAACGGAGGTAGCGTAGCATGTCCAGCAACAGGCACGTCAACCCTGGTCAAATACCTCAGTGGCTAGTAATAGACTGAGCTCCTTTAACAGTCTGTGTGGATTTTTCTCTTTTTCCATCCTTGTAATATTTTACTGGGTTAACTAATGGATTAGGGTATACACTGGAAAGTGCCTCGATAAAGCCACTCCAAGGATTTTTTGTATCTCTTCATCATGTTTCTGTTGCTCATGTTGCCTACTACTTTTTTCTTTTTTTCTTTTTTTTTTGCATGTGAAATCAAATGAACTAAACTAAAAATCAACTGGAACACTTCAATAACAGTCATTTTTCGTATAAGTGTATTTTAATCATTTATCCTCCTGAGTGTGTGTTTTTGAGTAAGCCTGGAATTCCGAGTAACACTTCTGGACTTTTATTTTGAAGCTCATTAACTCACCCCGGAAGCTGTACTCTTTACTGTTGCGAACGTCACACTGTTTGAACAAGATGGCGTCTGGTAGAAAGGTGTGTTAGCAGAGTGTCTTTGTTGTGTTTTTCAAGTGTGAACATGTCTAAAGTCCAAATGCTGAGAGCGTAGGACTAAGTGCGGCTGCTGAAGAGATATTTGGGCTGGTTGAAAGAACGATAGCAGAGTACGAGGAGGAACTTTGTCGATCAAAAGAGGAGAACGAGCGACAACGGAAACTAATGGACGCTGTTTTCAACCCTCAGCTTCGGTTACACAGAGCAGGTTTGTTCATTAAACATTACAAGTTCATTATTAATAATATAACTGCAGCTTTGTTCAATAAATATTCAGTCTGTCGATGTTTATACGCCGCGTTAGCTTCTCTGGTGTTGTTGTCTTATGGAATCCGGAAGGGTTCTAAACGTCTGTTTTTGTCGTCCGTATTAACAAGTCAAATATGTTGGTCTTAGCGCATCAAATACACATTAAGACGACAGAAATGGCCTGTTAACAGGTACATTTCTGACGTACCAAGATGTTTACTATTGGGTGCAGCCATTTCACCAGTTTCGGAGGGGAAGCTGATGTAACAGTATTCGGTATACATTGTTTTCGCATAAGTGTCCACTAGATGGTAGAATTAAGTCAGAGTACATTGGACATAGTGTTTAGTCATCTATTCTGAGTGTGTGATATATATGTGTCTCACATATTGTTGCCAGGCAACCACCCCATCACGTCCTTACGCTAATCTTTCCCTGTAATCATTCTTCCGTGTTTTTTGTTTGTTTTGTTTTTCCACGGTAAGTAGTAGCTAGTTACTGAAATGGACAGGCAGAGGGTACTTGCTGCAGCTCTGGTTGATACATTGATACATTCACTATCGGACATTGAATGTCAGAAAGCACAACTAAACAGTCTAAACAGTTCCTGTTAACTGCTTTACCACTGTGTCCATGCAACATAATTCAGATAGACGGAGTGGGAACAATGGGTTAACAATGAGTTAAACCTTGTTTGTTTAGGTTTCCTTATATTAGTGATCATGTTATTTTTATGCAGTCTATAATCATCTGTCCTATGCCTGATGAATTTTCTTATTATTCTTTTACATTAGCTTACATTTGAGCCATTATTTCCATGTTCTTGATCTTGTGATTTTATCCTGAATTGTACAGTAAGTTGTTAAGTCTGCTTTAATAAGAGCACTATAAATTAATCATCAATAATCAAATGTGGGCGGCTGTGGCTCAGAGGTAGAGCGGGTCGTCCACCAATCGAAAGATCAGCAGTTCGATCCCGGGCTCCTCCAGGCTGCATGTCGAAGTATCCTTGAGCAAGATACTGAAACCCTAATTGCTCCCGATGGCTGTTCCATTGGTGTGTGAGTGTGTTAAAAGTGAGTAGCAGGTGGCACCTTGTATGGTAGCCTCGGCCACCAGTGTATGAATGGGTGAATGTGAATCGTAGTGTAAAAAGCACTTTTAGTGGTCACTAGATGACTAGAAAGGCACTATACAAATGCAGGTCCATTCCATTTACCAATAAGTTGTCTTAGGTTTATAATAATGGTAATTAAAATACAACCATATTGGCACTATTAATAGTCACAGCTGTGGTAATGGTGGCATGCAGTGACATCTTTTCAGTGTAACGACAGACTGTCTCTTAAGTGGCAGGTGTAATGAGTGGTAAAACAGGCGCACATATCGATACACAAACAGATTTAAGTGTGTCTCTCAGTCAATTCATGTCTCAGTGTGGGAGTGCAAACATGCGCCCAGCTTCACAATGACTATGTAAAACAGAATCTGGAGCACATGAGGATTCATAAATCCATAAACTCTCCCCATAGGTCAGATACAATCTCCCCAGTCTCTATTGGAGGGGAGGATGTGGAGATTGTACTGTCTTATAAATACCTGGGAGTCCCCATTAATAACAAGCTGGACTGGAGTGAGAACACGCTGACAGTATACAAAAAGGGCCAGAGCTGCCTCCACTTCTTGAGAAGGCTCAGGTCATTTGATGTCTCTGCTCCAATGCTGAATGCCTTCTACCATTCAGTGGTGGGGAGCGTGCTGTTCTTCGCACCATCATGCTGGGGCAGCGGCATGAAGGCTGCAGAGAAAAACAAGATCAATAAGCTGCTGAAGAAGGCTGAGTCTGTCCTTGGGACCAGATTAGATCCAGTGAGTGTGGTGACTCAAAGGAGGATGTTACAGATGCTTTTGACCATCATGGACAACCCCTCCCGCCCACTACATGACACCCTGACCAGGCAGAGAAGCTCTTTGACCAACCGGTTTATCCTGCCTCGGTGTTCCACAGAGATATAAATATGAAGTACCTACCTACCTTCAACCAGTGTTCTATGCTAAGTTTATGTTTAGTTTTCCAGTTCCGAAGTATGGTCTTTTTGGCCGAGGCTACTATGGCAATGAGTATAGGTTGGGAATTATTAATTAGTGGATTGATTGCAGATAGGTCACCGAGTATGCAGAGCAACAGGGATAACGAAAGACTGCATCCCAAGAGAGTAGAAATTTTATTAATGACCCCCTCCCAAAAGCTACTTACAGGGGGACAGGTCCAGATGGCATGAAAATAGTTGTCTATTGTGTTGAGAGTGCAGGATGAGCATATGTTAGAATCTGTGAGTCCCATTTTGTATATTTTATCTTTGGTGAGATGAGCTCTGTGTATTACATTGTACTGTATTAATATTTATTGAACATTATTAGTGTTTTTAGACATTGTGAAGGTATTGAGGCAGATGTCAGACCAGTAGTTGGCACTGGGACTGAACGTTATGTCATTCTCCCATTTTTGAATGGGAAGTGATATCGATATGTCTAAGTTTAACAAGAGTTTTATAATTTGGAAATTACTTTTTTGTGCTTTTAATCTTTATTAAGTCCTCTGCCAGAGGTGGGGGCTGTAGGTTATTTATTACGGTATTAGTCTTGGTTTTAAGAACAGATTTTAATTGAAAATAGTGAAGATATTGATCATTCCCAATGCCATATTTCTTGACAAGATTGTCAAATGACAGAAGACTATTATTATGAAATATGTGATCTAAGTGTGTGATTCCCTTCTCTTTCCAATTGACAAAGTTAAGTGGTGAATTCTTTAGTGTAAAGTCTGGGTTATGCCAAATAGGGGTGTATTTACAGGGGGTTAGTGTAAATTTGGAGATTTGATTGATTTTTCACCAGGCTGCCAGAGTTGTAGAAATGACAGTGTTTTTAAAACAATTATGGCTTTGGTTTTATGCTTGTACTCATAAATGGTAAGTCTGCTAGTGAGATATCTTTGCATTGTACTCGTTCTATATCTGCCCATGAATAGGGATGTGTAGTGCTTTTAATCCATTTCATGATATATTGTAGTTGGTGTGCAAAAAAATAAAACTGAAAATTTGGCGCTTCTAATCCCCCAGTTAATTTGTTTTTTGTTTTTTTTTGTTTTTTTTGCAGTGTTGCAAGTTTGATCCATGTTTTTTTTTATTTTTCCAGTAGAATTTGTTTGTTATAGAATCCAGTAATTGAAACCAGTGGGTAGTAGGTTGAACTGGGATCCTTGAAAATAGATAGTTAATTTTTGGCAATGTTATCATTTTGACTGTCACTATTCTACCTGTAAGAGAGAGTGGTAAATTCATCCAGCGATTATAGTCCTCCTCTATGTTTTTCAGAAGTGGAGTGAAATTTAATTTGAACAAGTCTGGCAGGTTAGTGGAGATGTGTAAGTATTTGATGTTTCCAACAGACAAGGGAGGTGTTGCATTTTGGGATGCAGGATACCATTCTCCTCCATGCAATGGAAGGATTGTGGATTTTGTCCAATTTATTGAATAGTCAGATATCTTTGCAAATTGCTATAAAATGATCTAAAAGTGTCATTGATATCTTCAGACATCAACATGGGCTTCCCTGCCAAATCCATAACTACAGAAATTAATGTCTCCGCCGATTATGATAACTGAATCTGGCATGTCATTTAAAGAAGAGAAAAATGTGTGGAAAAATTGAGGATCATCATTATTTGGACCATAGACGATTATAAAACTTTTATCATGTAGTGAGGCATTGATAATAACATAACGCCCCTCTGGGTCTGTGATAGCTGATTTTAGGATAAGTGGTATATTTTTATTTATTAAAATTGTGACTCCCCTTCTTCTTGAGCTGTAAGTGGCAGAGTAACTTTGATTATAGTGAGAGGTTTTCAGCTTGCATTATTCAGTTTCAGAAAGGTGGGTTTCCTGAAGTAAACATACATACATCTGCTTGGAGTTTCATTACATGATTAATGATCTTAGTCCTTTTGCCAGCAATCCAATGCCTCGAATGTTCCAACTCACAAATTTGAGATTTGAAGTAATTGTTTATTTTTATATATTGGATATGATGTATTAACAGAGGTTTCATTATGCTTTGATGGAAAATCAGTAAATTATAAGCGCATTGCATTCACTGGATAAAAAAAATTAGACACCTTATCTCTTAATTACGAGATCCTGATCTCGTAATTATGAGAAAAGATCTCGTAATTACGAGATCCTTATCTCATAATTACGAGATCAGGAAAGGTGCCACATTAGCCACTACTTTGCTCAGAACAACATACTGCGCATCCACGAAGGGGGGTCAGAACTACTGTAACCAGCTGCCACTCGGGTGGTGCCGTCTTGACTATATCCCATATCTTTATTATAATGTGTATATATTGGAAATTACGCCGGAGTATTAGGGTACAATGGAGTATTACACTAAGCAAGGACAACAGTGTGCACCGTATATATTTTGATCTATTTTATACTTCAGATTTCTATTGTTTGGCGTTAATTGGTGACAGAAAAGAACGAATATCATTCTGCAGGGAAACGCGTGTCCTTACTGTGCATATTAAATCTTGAATCTATGTTTTATGAAGACCTTGTGTGCGCTCAGAGCTGTGGCACCAGTTACGCACCGAAATCTGGCGGAAGAAAAATAATAAGATGAAAAATAAGTATAAGAACCGTAGAAGTTCAGTAAGTAGTTTTTGAGCTGTGATGTGAATGAACGACAACATTTCTCTGTAACATCGGTGTGTGTGTGTGTGTGTGTGTGTTTACTGTTTCCTGTTTCCTGCAGATGTCCAGCAGCTGTTGGTGGTTAAAGAAGAGGTTCCCCCTGAGCAGCAGGAGTGGAGCTCCAGTGTGGACCAGGAGGACCCAGAGCCTCCACACATTAAAGAGGAACAGGAGGAACTCTGGATCAGTCAGGAGGGAGAGCAGCTTCAAGGGCTGGAGGAGGATGATATCACCAAGTTCACATCCACTCCTGTCCCTGTGAAGAGTGAAGATGATGAAGACAAACCTCAGTCCTCACAGCTTCATGAAAGACACACTGAACAGATGGAAACAGAAGCAGAGGGAGAGGACTGTGGAGGAGCAGAACCAGCCAGGAACTCAGATCCAGATACACATTTACAACCAGAGACTGATGACAAGACTGAAGAGTCTTCTGAACCAGAGACTGATGACAGTGATGATTGGAAGGAGACCAGAGGACCTCATTCAGGTTTAAACTCTCTGAAAAACCATGAAGTCTCTGTCAATGATTTGATTGTTGGTGAGAAACGATTTAGCTGCTCTGAGTGTGGGAAGAGATTTCGTTACAATGCAGATCTGAAGAAACACATGAGATGTCATACGGGAGAGAAGCCATTTACCTGCTCTGAGTGTGGGAAAAGATTTGGTTACAGTGGAAATTTGACAAAACACATGAGATCTCATACGGGAAAGAAGCCATTTAGCTGCTCTGAGTGTAGGAAAAGATTTTGTTATCGTGGAAATTGGAAGAAACACATGAGATCTCATTCGGGAAAGAAACTATTTACCTGCTGTGAGAGTGGAAAAAGATCTCATACAAGAGAGAAACCATATAGCTGCTCTGAGTGTGGCAAACGCTATGGTAGAAAGGGAGATCTGAAGATACACATGAGATCTCATACTGGAGAGAAACCATTTGGCTGCTCTGAATGTGGGAAAAGATTTGGACATGGCGGAGATTTGAAAAGACACATGAAATGTCATTCAGGAGAGAAACCATTCAGCTGCTCTGAGTGTGGGAAAAGCTTTGCTCGAAATGGATGTCTGAAGAAACACATGAGACGTCATACAGGAGAGAAACCATTTAGCTGCTCTGAGTGTGGCAAAAGCTTTACTGTAAATGGAAGTCTGAAGGAACACATGAGATGTCACACAGGAGAAAAACCATTTAGCTGCTCTGAGTGTGGAAAAAATTTTAATCGTACTGGAAGTCTGAAGGACCACATGAGATGTCATACTGGAGAGAAACCATTTAGGTGCTCGGAGTGTGGGAAAAGATTTGGTCACAGAGGATATCTGAAGAAACACATGAGATCTCATACAGGAGAGAAACCATTTAGCTGCACTGAGTGTGGAAAAAGATTTGGTCGAAAATTAACTCTGAAGACACACATGAAATCTCATACAGGAGAGAAACCATTTAGCTGCACTGAGTGTGGAAAAAGCTTTGGTCTAAAGGGTGATCTGAAGAGACATATGAGATCTCATACAGGAGAGAAACCATTTTACTGCTCTGAGTGTGGAAAAAGCTTTAGTCAAAAGGGAGATCTAAACATACACATGAGATGTCATACAGGAGAGAAACCATTTAGCTGTTCAATTTGTGGGAAATCATTTACACAAAATGGACATTTACAGACACACTTTAAAATTCATGACAGAGATAAGTGATTCAACTGTTTAGTCACTTGGCCTAAGAAGGAGACCAGAGAACCAGCCAGATTTTGGCGGGGTCAGACTGACACAGACCCAAACATTTATCTATGTATGTTTTTAAATGTATGTATTTACTTACTTACTTACCAAGATCAGTCTTGTACAGCCAGGTGGAGTATTTCCCCTCTGACAGCCAAGCTGGGTCAAAACCTGTCATACTGTGGTAACTGAACTTTTACTGCTTGTCCGGGGCAGGGCATGTAGCACTTTGGCTCTTTCCTGTACTTGGATCCAGAGCAGGAGAGCTACTCTGACTGCTACTCACAGGAGAGCAGGTGCTGCCATTTTCACCACCCTAAAATACATCAAAGTCCACAGATGACCCGACCACAATTGATCCCAAACTTAACAGAGGAGGACCAGGAGGAGAAGAACTCCCCCTTCATGCAAAAAGAAAACAAAAAAGCCATCTCCTCATTGCAGTCAAATAAATCACCCGGTGAAGATGAGTTCTCTCCTGAATTTTATAAGGTGTTAAAAAACGTGCTTGTCCCTCTCTTTAAAGATGTTTTGAATTTGGCAACAGAAACTCAAATTCTACCAGATTCCTTTTCTATGGCCTTAATAATGGTTATTCATATGTAAAATAATGACCCCAAAAAATGCTTCTCCTATAGGCCTATTAGCCTTCTAAATGCAGACTTCAAGATTATTGCCAGATTAAACAGGTTCCTTTCCAAGTTTATCACTATAGACCAAACCGTTTTTATGAACAAACATTTCTCAGCTGATAACCTCCGCAGACTTTTCAACATCATTCATTTAGCAAACACTAGAGATGAACCCACTATTGCACTCTCATTGGATGCGGAAATTGTGTTTGGTGCGTCCTTCATTAACTACCACGAACCACATGCAAAGACAGCCACGGATGGTGTAATATCAATCCCCATTACATTACAAAGAAGCAGCAGACGGGGTTGTCCGCTTTCTGCCAGGCCTTTTGTCCTAGCAATAGAGCCACTGTCACAAGCAGTGAGACAAGACCCAGACATAAGAGGTGTCCAGGTTGGTCAGTTAACACACAAATTAGCTGATTGGCTGATGACATAATTTCAGTCTCTTACCAGATTACAATCTCTTCTGAACAGTTATACTACAATATCTGGCTACAAAGTGAACCATGAAAAGAGTGAAACACTTTGACCAAAGCCAAACAGTGTGACCTGAATGGGTCAGAATCCTTTAAATGGGTTCCAGATGGGTTCACATATTTGGGTATCCGGGTGGATAGCAATCTGAAGAATTTGTTCAAACTGACTGTCCACCGAGTTAGATTGTGGTATGATGTTCATAGTGAGGAGTGATTTGTCCCCTAAAACACCTTTGTGGAAAACCAAGCTTATACCAATCATCTCTGATAATAAAATTTTTAAAGCTATAGTGCGTAACTTCCGTTGCCTCCCAGCGGATAATGCGTTATTACAACTAATAAGCCGGCGGCACTTCCATGTACACAGAGTAACACTCGCCAGTCGCCATACACCGTGTACACAGAGTAGCACTCGCTTCACACCGTGTACACAATGCTACACAATGTGGCGAACACCAGGCTGCTAACATTACATTACGTTCATAGCACCATTTCCAAGAAAATAATCAAGTACTAGGTCCAGTACATGTAACAGCAACACATACTTCTCATAATATAATTATAAACCAAGTCACTTACTTATCCAACAGCAGCAAGGCAACATCTATGTCTGCCCTCAGCCCAATTTTGTTCCTTCAGGGCTCTCCACTGAGAAATCTCATGAGTAACTTCAATACAAATCCTTGTTTGCCTTCTCCGTTGGTCACTTTCCTTCTTTGCTAATAGACCTTCAGCCGAATGTCCGGGCTTTTTCTCCCCCCCCCCCCCCCCCCCGGTCAACACGCAAACTAAAAATGATATACATTGAAAAATACCGCGAAATGTTAGGAGCCGATCAGCTTAATCAGCATTGTGTCATCTCCTCTAGTATTGGCTTGGGTGAAATGGACATTTACGGACCTGTAGAAGTTACGCACGTTAGCTTTAATGTTTGGTGTCACAGTAGCAACATCCTCATGTCCTTTGAACAGCTGAAAGCAAAATATGATTTATCCAA
Source organism: Epinephelus fuscoguttatus (assembly GCF_011397635.1). NCBI lineage: Eukaryota > Metazoa > Chordata > Actinopteri > Perciformes > Serranidae > Epinephelus > Epinephelus fuscoguttatus. The sequence goes on from NC_064774.1 coordinate 782,689, forward strand.
CAAACACTTTTGTTATTTACGACTGAGATCCTTCCTAAAAATAAGTTTGGGGGGGGTGGCACTGCCTGCCCTGACAAGGGTGGAGGAGGCGTTTCACTGTCACAGAGGTTCAAGGCAGTGTCAATGTCAAAACAGCTTGTTTGCTACTGTAAATGCTAGACTTAAATTGGTCAATTATAATTTTCTTCATCTGCTCTACCTTACCCCAAAAAAACTACATCGGCATAAACTTACATTTTCAATTATCTGTTAAAGATGCGGCATTCCTGAGGGCACCATGTTACACTGCACGTGGCATTCAGTTCAATTCAGTTCAATTCAATTCAATTCAATTCAATTCAAGTTTTTTGAGCAGACTCAGGGTCCATCAAAGCACATACGACATTTAAAAACACACAGGGACATAAAAACGAAAAACTCATTACACGAGGCACTGATACCAATAAATCCAAAACTGGGAACCGTATCTAACAGAGCTCAGCTTGGGGTTAGTCAGCACGTGGATTACACAATTCATTGACCCATTTAAACGACATAAAAATTTGTACATCAGGTTCCTCAGGAGAGCCTCAAATGTGTGAGTTCTGGCCGTGCAGAATAGTTCACTGGCACTACTCCACCTGAGCTTATTCATGAGAATCCTAAAACAGTCATTGTACGCAACCCATAATTTGTGATGGCTCTATTTCCTAAACTTCACCCACAAGGGGGCAGTATACAATGATGTACAAAATGATCTAAAAAGTGTGAATTTGACAGAGTCAGAGCACCAGAGCATTGTACCAAAGTAACATAATTTTGGTATGATATATGCGACACATTGACCAAAATTATGGATAGACAGATCCCATTAGACCCAGGACTCTGTCTTCCAGGAAACTTAACAAACTTGAAACTAAATCAGAGTTCCAGGAAATTAATTGATATTGCTCTTGCTGTTTCCAGAAAATGTATCGCATTAACCTGGAAGTCGGATTCTCCCCCTCTCTATATTGAAATAGATATCAGAAATGATGAACTGTATACCCTTGGAGAGGAAAAGCTACCTTTATCAACTGTGGATTCGCAGTGACCTTTGACCTTGTCCATGATAGGTTTATGTTAGTGTTCAGATACAAGAGTTGAGATATTTTAGTGACAAGCGTGTTACAACATAATGAATTCATTTGATTGTGTTGCCTTTCTTTAAACATTTGTTTATTTTGCAATTTACTTTGTTACTATTATTTTGATTTATTGTCATTTCCTATTTTTTTCTTTCATATTAAGTCCTATGATCGACTGAAAGTACATTTACTGTATAGAAAGTTGAAGAAATATGAACTAGCTTACCAGATGCATCAAAGAGAAGAGCCAGTGCTTCACTTGCGGTCAGCTTAGCCCTCTTTTTCTCGGGGACTGCCAACTTGTATTTAGCGTCAAAAATGCCTAAGTCAAATCGATGACTTGGGCAGATAGTGATTATGGAAAGTAACGAGCACTCTGACTGGCTGTGGATATAGCCAGTAAGGCACAGTGACTCAGCAGCCTTAGGAGAGCAGAGTTAGGCAGATATCTCAATTTGGCCAAAATATGACTTAGGCAATTATGCTATGGGGCTTACGATATATAATTATTCTTTCATCCCATAGTATTTTTGTTTGTTTTGCAACACTCAGCTCTGGAAAAAAGTTATCCTGATGGATTATGTGTTAGTTAGTTAGTGCAGTTTCTACCTTGAAGGTTTAGATCAAGGTCACGGTGATTCAGTCTGCGAAGACATCATCAACATCCATGAAAGCATATGATGTCATCCGGAGACTTTAAGCGACTTTTTGGAGCTAGTGCTAGCTACTTTCATTGGAAAAGAGTTGGCAGCTCTGCCCTACTTGTGAACTATAGCCTAGAAAACAATCATCATCTCCCAATGGTTGGATCAACTAACACAGCAGATAACAATGGAACAACACTTGGCTCTGAAAAAAGTTATCCTGATTGATTATGTGTTAAAGGTTTGATTTTATTTCCTGAATGTTACACTTATGGACTATCTGTGTAAACTGCCCATCAAAATATTAAAGGGAAACTAATGTTTTGGTTTTTTTTTCAACCTGGGCCCTATTTTCCAATCTACTTTTGTCTAAATGAGTGATAGGATGTTCAATGTTTGATATTTCTCCAGTACGAAGCTAGGGCTGACCTGCCTGCAGCCTGAGTGTGCGCTATATTAAATAATAGGGCATTCAGACAGCATCAAACAACGAGGGAGCAGTGTTACATCGGTCGCACATATACTCAAATTGCAACAGGCAGACGTACATGTCCGAATCCAGCTAAAGGTAAACACAGGCGTTCATTTCTCCTTTCTGTTATGTTGTCAGATAATTATACTAACAATCCGAGCCTATCTGTGTGGGGAAAAATTGCACTTTAAGTGGACGTACAGTACAGGCCAAAAGTTTGGACACACCTTCTCATTCAATGCGTTTTCTTTATTTTCATGGCTATTTACATTGTAGATTCTCACTGAAGGCATCAAAACTATGAATGAACACATGTGGAGTTATGTACTTAACAAAAAAAGGTGAAATAACTGAAAACATGTTTTATATTCTAGTTTCTTCAAAATAGCCACCCTTTGCTCTGATTACTGCTTTGCACACTCTTGGCATTCTCTCCATGAGCTTCAAGAGGTAGTCACCTGAAATGGTTTTCCAACAGTCTTGAAGGAGTTCCCAGAGGTGTTTAGCACTTGTTGGCCCCTTTGCCTTCACTCTGCGGTCCAGCTCACCCCAAACCATCTGGATTGGGTTCAGGTCCAGTGACTGTGGAGGCCAGGTCATCTGCCGCAGCACTCCATCACTCTCCTTCTTGGTCAAATAGCCCTTACACAGTCTGGAGGTGTGTTTGGGGTCATTGTCCTGTTGAAAAATAAATGATCGTCCAACTAAACGCAAACCGGATGGGATGGCATGTCGCTGCAGGATGCTGTGGTAGCCATGCTGGTTCAGTGTGCCTTCAATTTTGAATAAATCCCCAACAGTGTCACCAGCAAAACACCCCCATACCATCACACCTCCTCCTCCATGCTTCACAGTGGGAACCAGGCATGTGGAATCCATCCGTTCACCTTTTCTGCGTCTCACAAAGACACGGCGGTTGGAACCAAAGATCTCAATTTCGGACTCATCAGACCAAAGCACAGATTTCCACTGGTCTAATGTCCATTCCTTGTGTTTCTTGGCCCAAACAAATCTCTTCTGCTTGTTGCCTCTCCTTAGCAGTGGTTTCCTAGCAGCTATTTGACCATGAAGGCCTGATTCGCGCAGTCTCCTCTTAACAGTTGTTCTAGAGATGGGTCTGCTGCTAGAACTCTGTGTGGCATTCATCTGGTCTCTGATCTGAGCTGCTGTTAACTTGCGATTTCTGAGGCTGGTGACTCGGATGAACTTATCCTCAGAAGCAGAGGTGACTCTTGGTCTTCCTTTCCTGGTCGGTCCTCATGTGTGCCAGTTTCGTTTGTAGCGCTTGATGGTTTTGCGACTCCACTTGGGGACACATTTAAAGTTTTTGCAATTTTCCGGACTGACTGACCTTCATTTCTTAAAGTAATGATGGCCACTCGTTTTTCTTTAGTTAGCTGATTGGTTCTTGCCATAATATGAATTTTAACAGTTGTCCAATCGGGCTGTCAGCTGTGTATTAACCTGACTTCTGCACAACACAACTGATGGTCCCAACCCCATTGATAAAGCAAGAAATTCCACTAATTAACCCTGATAAGGCACACCTGTGAAGTGGAAACCATTTCAGGTGACTACCTCTTGAAGCTCATGGAGAGAATGCCAAGAGTGTGCAAAGCAGTAATCAGAGCAAAGGGTGGCTATTATGAAGAAACTAGAATATAAAACATGTTTTCAGTTATTTCACCTTTTTTTGTTAAGTACATAACTCCACATGTGTTCATTCATAGTTTTGATGCCTTCAGTGAGAATCTACAATGTAAATAGTCATGAAAATAAAGAAAACGCATTGAATGAGAAGGTGTGTCCAAACTTTTGGCCTGTACTGTATTTTGACGTTGTTTGATGCTGTCTGAGTGCCCTATTATTTAATATAGCACGAACGCTGACGGGCTCCAGGCAGGTCAGCCCTAGCTTCATGCTGGAGAAATATCAAATATTGAACATCCTATCACTCATTTAGACGAAAGTAGATCGGATAATAGGGCTCAGGTTGAAAAAACATTAGTTTTTCTTCCCGGACTATACAGCCGAGGTGATGAATCAACGTCAAGCATTCAGCACTGTCATTAAGTCTCTTCTTGAGGCTAACGTGAAAACGACTCTTCGCTTTCCGGCTAAGCTGTATGTGGAGCATAATGGTCAGGCTAGTATATTCATGTCACCTGTTGATGCCAAGAAGTTGGCTGACTCCCTGCATGCAGTCTCCCCGCTTCCCAGCTGACTTTACTATCATATGGATGGGTTCCTGGTAACAATCATAAGTTGATGGACGATCTACTCTACTGGTAACAGACACTGACTGATATCTTCAGAACTCTTGTTCTTACTAGTTTTCTTTCCCCCTTCTCTTCTTTTTCTCCCTTATTTTTAATGAATGGTGATTTATATATTATTCAGCCTCTGAGCATATAGACTAAAACAATTAGAGGGTTATCACCACAGTGGTGTTGATTGCTAGTATCATTGTGGTTGGCCCATATTGCTGCCTTTCTGTCTCTAGTAGATGGGGGTGTGGCCAAGCTGGTAGGTCTCGGGGTGGGATGGGGGGGACAGGGTGTATGTTTTGTGTGCCAGACTGGGGAATATTTCATCTGTTATTTGATCTCATTAAGTCTATCATGTATGTTATATTGATCTTTTATGTTTGTAATGCCAGAAATGGTTAGGAATAAATTTGTAGGGGCACTAACATTTGCTGCATGGAATGTTAATGGTATGGGCAGCCAAGTGAAAAGAGGAAAGGTTTTTGCTCACCTGAAATCTTTGTCGGCAGACGTTATATTTTTACAAGAGACTCACATTAAACCTTATGACCAAAATAGACTTATGTCAAAGTGGTTTTCATTTGTATATCAATCTACATTTACATCTAAAGCTAGGGGTGTTGCTATATTGTTTAAGAAAAATGTTCCATTTCAGCTGTCTCAGCTTACTACTGACCTTGCTGGTAGATACCTGATTGTTTCTGGCAACATTAACAATATTCCTATTACTTGTCTTAATATATACGGTCCTAATATTGATTACCCTGATTTCTTTCGGAAGGTTTTCAATTTATTACCAGATCTGAACTCTACCAACTTGATTTGTGGGGGGGACTATAACTGTTATCTCGATCCCTATCTTGATCGTATGTCAACACGTCCTCCTCCTTGTATTAATTCAGTAGGTACCTTGAATAATTTGATTAAAACTTACAATTTGATAGACATATGGAGAATTCAGCACCCAACAGATAAAGAGTACTCTTTTTTTTCACGTGTGCATAAAACATATACTCGCATTGATTATTTCATTATTGATTCAAAGTTATTATCAAATGTGGTGCAAACAAAATATCATGGTATTTTAATTTCTGATCATAGTCCTCTCACCATGTCTCTTAAGTGGTCCCTTCCTAAAACTTTTTTTTCGTGGCGCTTCAATCCATTATTATTGGAAGACAGCAATTTTCATGATTATATAAAAGCAGCCATTGATGAATTTTTGTCAGTCAATGATAATGGCACTGTTAATGACTCCATCTTGTGGGAATCTTTTAAGGCTGTGCTGAGAGGCAAGATTATTTCGTATGAAGCTTTTAAGAAGAAGGAGAGGTGTAAACGGTTAGGGGAAATAGAGGTATTATTGTCTGAGGCTGAGAAGGCTTACACCTCCTCTTTGTCTACTGATGATTTATACAGCATTATGAAATTGAAGAAGGAATATAATATTATTTTGAGTGATCAGGTAAATAAACAAATACTTAAACTTAGACAGAAGCAATTTGAGCTGAATGACAAGCCTGGAAAGTTGTTGGCGAGGCAGTTACGTGGTGTTCAGGCAAATAGATCTATCCTTAAAATTAAATCTTCTACCGGGAAAATCCTTACTCATCCACAAGACATAAATGATTATTTTAGAGATTTATACTCAAAGTTATATGAGTCTAATTGCAAGGCATCTGATGATGAGATAGAGAAATTTCTCGATTCTGTCGAACTTTCTAAATTGAGCGAAGACGCTAAGGCCAATTTGGACTCTAACTCTACTGTCAATGAAATCTGTGATGCAATAAAATCATTTCCAAGTGGTAAGACTGCAGGCCCAGATGGGTTTAGCATAGAGTTTTTGAAATCCTTCACTGATTTTGTTGCCCCATTGTTACATAGAATGATTCAACACTCTATTGATAGCCATTTATTTCCACAATCGTTTTATGAGGCCAACGTTTGTCTTCTACTTAAGAAAGGGAGAGACAACTCTGACCCTTTGTCCTATAGACCTCGCAGTCTGTTAAATTCCGATCAGAAAGTAGTAGCAAAGATGTTGGCTATTAGGTTAAGTAAGCATATTGCATCTCTACTTCATCCCGATCAAAATGGCATTGTGTCAGGTAGATTTTCTTTATTTAAGAACAACTTCGATGTCCAGCTAGACAAGCTAAAGAGAAATATTGATTAATGGAGGTCTTTGCCACTTTCTCTCATAGGGTGGGTTAATGCAATTAAAATGGTGTCACTCCCTAGGTTTATGTATTTGTTTCAAAATATTCCTATTTTTCTTCCGTTGTCATTCTTTAAAAAATTTGATTCTATAATTATGCCTTTTATATGGGGATATAAAACCCATCGTATTTCAAAGGCCCACCTACAAAAGCCCAAGAAACATGGGGGTTTTGCCCTTCCAAGTTTTTGACATTATTTTTGGGCAACCAATGCCAGAGCTCTAATTTTTTGGCAGGATCAGCTCCCTCAACGTAGTGAGCTCAGTGACACACCCAAGTGGGTACAATTGGAATCGCATGCTGCAAGAAAGAGTTCCCTTTCAGCTCTTCTGTTTTGCACGAAAGATTATCCTTTGCATCTAGCTGAGGATAGTTTTGTTCTGCAAAATTCTATTAAAATTTTAAAACAAATTAGGAAAGTTCTTCAATTACCTGAATTTTCTATATATTCTCCTATTTGTTTCAACCATAGTTTTGTTCCAGCTCAGTCTGATGAAGCTTTTGCATTTTGGAAAAATAAGGGCCTGGTTACCTTTTCAGACTTGTACTTTAATAATCATTTAGCTTCGTTTAATGAGCTGAAAAAGAGCTTTTCCCTTTCCCAAGCCCATTTTTTTCGTTATTTACAAGTTAGGCATTTTGTTAAAGAAAATTTAAATAACTATGTAAATCCTAGCATGGAGCACTCCTTTTTTGCTATAATGAAACAAAATCCTGGATCGAAACACCTTGTTTCAAAATTTGTAATACTGTTTTTTAAGTTTTCAGTAGTGTTAACAAACCACATCAAGTCTGCCTGGGAGGCAGATCTTGGTGTGGAGCTGTCCGATGAGGTATGGAGGGAGGGGATGGAAAGGATTCACTCACGTTCAATCAATGTCAGGTTACAGTTTATTCAATATAAAATTATGCATAGATTACATTTCTCCAAAGAAAAGTTGAGCAAAATTTATCCTGACGTTTCTAATATCTGTGATAGGTGCAACCAAGAAATAGGGACTCTGGGTCATATGTTTTGGTTCTGCACTAAGATTGCTCCTTTCTGGCAACAAATTTTTTCATGGTACTGTAAAGTTTATGATGTACAGCTGGAACCACACATAATTTTTGTTTTGTTTGGTTGCTCTGAGGGCGGCACGGTGGTGTGGTGGTTAGCACTCTCGCCTCACAGCAAGAGGGCTGCCGGTTCGATCCTGGGCGTGGGAGCCCTTCTGTGTGGAGTTTGCATGTTCTCCCCGTGTCAGCGTGGGTTCTCTCCGGGCACTCCAGCTTCCTCCCACAGTCCAAAGACATGCAGATTGGGGACTAGGTTAATTGATAACTCTAAATTGTCCGTAGGTGTGAATGTGAGCGTAAATGGTTGTTTGTCTCTATGTGTCAGCCCTGCGATAATCTGGCGACCTGTCCAGGGTGTACCCCGCCTCTCGCCCAATGTAGCTGGGATAGGCTCCAGCCCCCCCGCGACCCTCAAGAGGATGAAGCGGTTAGAAGATGAATGAATGGTTGCTCTGAAGCCCCTTTCTCACTTCCATGCTCGATGCAGGAGACCATCAGATTTGGCAAAAAGGTTAAGGCTTCAGGCAAAAAGGCTTCCGACCCTCCTAGCTTCTCTAGATGGCTCAGGGAAATGGTCTCAGGGATGTATATTGAGAGGCTTCATAGGAACAAAAGTATATCATCTGTTGAGTCTGAGTGTATCTGGGGGCCCATTATCAAACACCTCAACTCTTTGGCAGGTTAGTTTTTGCCCCTGCCCTACTTTGAGAGTTTTACTTTTGCTCATTGTTATGCTCCTTACTTGATAGGCTGTTGTCGTAAATGGTAAAGGAGATAATTGTCTGGCTGTTCGTCGGGTGCTGTTTGTAGGGTTGTCTTTGTTGTGTTTTGTGCGTATTTGCATGTGTACACGTCCTTTACCATAATATAGAGCAGCATCATTTGTGTTTTTATGGAGATAATCTTTTGATTTTCGCAGATGTCTGGGTTGTTTTTGATTTGTTTGTTTTGCGTTTTTGTGTTATGGCTGCTGCTGCTTGATGTATGTACTTCTGCCTTGTTAAATAAAAAATTTAATTAAAAAAAAAAGAAAAAACATCAGTTCCCCTTTAAAGGCTGGATGTAACCATTCTGATGTTACCCTTATGGATTACCTGTGTAAACTGTCTACTAATATTAAGTGATCTTGATTTTGTGTACTTGTGTACATGGTCTGTGTGGATTTTATCATTGTCTCTCTTTTTCCATCCTTGTAGCATTTTACTGGGTTAACTAATGGATTAGGGTATACACTGGGAATTGTCTTGATAAAGCCACTCCAAGGACATTTTGCATCTCTCCATCATGTTTCTGTTGCTCATGTTGCCTACTACTTTTTTTGCATATGTGAAATCAAATGGACTAAACTAAACATCAACTGGAACACTTCAATAAAAGTCATTCTTTCGAATAAGTGTATTTTAATCATAAGCCCGGAATTCAGAGTAAAACTTCTGGACTTTTATTTTGAAGCTCATTAACTCATTTACCCCGGAAGCTGTACTCTTTATTGTTGCGAACGTCACACTGTTTGAACAAGATGGCGTCTGGTAGAAAGGTGTGTTAGCAGAGTGTCTTTGTTGTGTTTTTAAAGTGTGAACATGTCTAAAGTCCAAATGCTGAGAGCGTAGGTGAAGCAGCGACTAACTGCGGCTGCTGAAGAGATATTTGGGCTGTTTGAAAGAACGATAGCAGAGTACGAGGAGGAACTTTGTCGATCAAAAGAGGAGAACGAGCGACAACGGAAACTAATGGACGCTGTTTTCAACCCTCAGCTTCGGTTACACAGAGCAGGTTTGTTCATTAAACATTACAAGTTCATTATTAATGATATTACTGCAGGTTTGTTCAATAAATATTCAGTCTGTCGACGTTTATACGCCGCGTTAGCTTCTCTGGTGTCGTTAGCTTCTCTGCTGTTGTTGTCTTATGGAATCCGGAAGGGTTCTAAACGTCTGTTTTGTCGTCCGTCTTAACGCGTCAAATACACATTAATACGACAGAAATGGCCTGTTAACAGGTACATTTCTGACACTGCGGTCAAGCCAGCCGTGATTCGCTGTTGCTTGGTCAAATCAGCCGCACGTTTTTTTCTAGTACTAACATTTACGGTAATCGTGATGAAACGGCTCTGAAGAGCTGCTGGTAGTGACTGTGGGGCAGACTGCGGAGGACAAGTTGAAGGATATTTTGCCGAACTTTGACGTAGAATAAAAAAACGTATTTTCCATAAGTAGTCCATGATTCATATACCACTGAGCTTAGTACTTCCTAGACTACGTGCGTGAATAATATGAAGTACTTTTACTGTGTACTCTAGACTAGGTGCATACATAATATGAAGTACATTTACTGTGTACTTTTTCAGTAATCCTGTGTCAATCCTTAACAGAGGATAAGATTAAGGATATTTCACCCAATTTGATGTGGAATAAAACACTTATTTTCCGTAAGTAGTCCAAGATTCATATACCGCTGAACTTTGCACTTTTACTGTGTACTCTAGACTAGGTGCATACATAATATGAAGTACATTTACTGTGTACTTTTTCAGTAATCCTGTGTCAATCCTTAACAGAGGATAAGATTAAGGATATTTCACCCAATTTGATGTGGAATAAAACACTTATTTTCCGTAAGTAGTCCAAGATTCATATACCGCTGAACTTTGCACTTCTTAGACTACTTGCTTGCATAATATGAAGTACTTTTACTGTGTACTTCTCGAGTAATCCTGTGTCAAAATCCCTAACAGAGGATAAGATGAAGGATATTTTGCCCGATTTGATGTGGAATAAAAAACTTATTTTCAATAAGTAGTCCAAGATTCATATACCGCTGAACTAAGCACTTCCTAGACTAGTTGCATGCATAACATGAAGTACTTTTACTGTGTACTTTTCGAGTAATCCTGTGCTAATTTTGTGTACCTTAGTTCCTCAGTAACTACTCTAATTTTGTGTGGCTTAGTTCCTCAGTAACTACTCATTAGTTCCTCATTCGTTCCTCATTAGTTCCTCATTAACTACGCTAATTTTGTGGACCTTATTGTAAAGTGTTACCAAGGATTCTGAGGAACTAAGGTACACAAAATTAGAGTAGTTAATGAGGAACTAATGAGGAACTAATGAGTAGTTACTGAGGAAATAATGAAAAACTAATGAGGAACTAAGGTACACAAAATCAGAGTAGTTAATGAGAACTAATGAGGAACTAATGAGTAGTTACTGAGGAACTAAGCCACACAAAATTAGAGTAGTTACTGAGGAACTAATGAGGAACTAATGAGTAGTTACTGAGGAAATAATGAAAAACTAATGAGGAACTAAGGTACACAAAATCAGAGTAGTTAATGAGAACTAATGAGGAACTAATGAGTAGTTACTGAGGAACTAATGAAAAACTAATGAGGAACTGAGGTACACAAAATTAGAGTAGTTGTTGAGGAACTAATGAGGAACGAATGAGGAACTAATGAGTAACTAATGAGTAGTTACTGAGGAACTAATGAGGAACTAATGAGTAACTAATGAGTAGTTACTGAGGAACTAATGAGGAACTAATGAGTAGTTACTGAGGAACTAAGGTATACAAAATTAGAGTAGTTACTGAGGAACTAATGAGGAACTAATGAGTCGTTACTGAGGAACTAAGGTATACAAAATTAGAGTAGTTACTTAGGAACTAATGAGGAACAATTGAGGAACGAATGAGGAACTAAGGTACACAAAATTAGAGTAGTTATTGAGGAACGAATGAGGAACTAATGAGGAACTTATGAGTAGTTACTGAGGAACTAAGGTATACAAAATTAGAGTAGTTACTGAGGACCTAATGAGGAACTAATGAGTAGTTACTGAGGAACTAAGGTATACAAAATTAGAGTAGTTACGAGGAACTAATGAGTAACTAATGAGTCGTTACTGAGGAACTAAGGTATACAAAATTAGAGTAGTTACTGAGAAACTAATGAGGAACTAACTATTAGTTAATGGTCAGTTCTTAATTAACTCATGATCAAATTTCATAGAGGGGTTAATCACGACTTAATAATTAGTGAACTAGTTACTTCATCAATGCAAAATCATTACTCAATAGCCCATCCATTTGTTAACCTTTTTATGTCCTAAAGTAAAGTGACACATGATGAGTAGTCTTTCATTACGTCATCATCATCTTTACAATTAGTTCCTTAACAAAAAATAATCAGACAGCAGGATTCTGGAGAAGAGTTTTATTCATTATTTTCAGACCACATACACATTAATATGACCATCCATGTTATTCTGTACAATGATGCCTTAGAAATAAATATGATAGTGTGGCACATTTTAGGTAGGCCAAGCTTAAAGAATTTATCATGGGGGCTGCGTGTAAAGTACTGTATACTAATCACACCGTTGTTCACATTACAGTTGTTTGAGATGCACAAAATTTAAAGTAGTTACTACGAAACAAATTTGGAATGAATGAGGAACTAACTATTATTTAATGGTCAGTTCTTCATTAACTCCTGATCAAATTTCAATAGTTACTGAGAAACTAATGAGGAACTAACTATTACTTAATCATTACCTACCCGTTTTGTGTACCCTAAAGTAAAGTCAGACATCAAAATACCTACTCATTTTGATTTGACAAAGGATTACTCGAAAACTACACAGTAAAAGTACTTCATATTATGTATGCATGTACTCTAAGAAGTGCAAAGTTCAGCGGTATATGAATCTTGGACTACTTATGCAAAATAAGTTTTTAATTCCACATCAAAATTGGGTGAAATATCCTTAATCTTGTGATCTGTTATGGATTTTGACACAGGATTACTCGAAAAGTACACAGTAAAAGTACTTCATATTATTCATGCACGTAGTCTAGGAAGTACTAAGTTCAGAGGTATATGAATCTTGGACTACTTATGGAAAATAAGTTTTTAATTATGCATCAAAGTTGGGTGAAATATCCTTGATCTTGTGATCTGTTAAGGATTTTGACACAGGATTACTCCAAGTACACAGTAAAAGTACTTCATATTATTCATTAGGGTTGGGTACCGAAACTCGGTACTTTTTGTACTTGGTACCGATTCACTTAAAATGAAACGGTGCCAAATTTCGGTACCTGAGGTGGAGGCGGAGCGAGAGCGCATGACTCGCACCTCAGACTCAGCAACAATGGCGACAAAAACAATGTGCAGACAAAAGTTAACGTGCAGCACTGTTCCTAAATGTTCTCAATAAAATGTTGAAACTGAGAAGTTTAGACTATGGGCCCGAACGACGCATAGTGCGTCCAAATTCACACCTGTTCTTCTCTGTGGATTTTCTCCGCGACCGTGTGTCCTAGCGAGAAGCCACGCATATCAGCGGAAACAGCAGAATTGTAGCTTTCCGACAAGGCCAAGGCCACTTGTCGGTAATCCAATGTTTTCACAGCGAAAAATTACAATAAAATGATGTATAACAGAGCTTTCATACAGCTTTGCACACACATTACTCTTGGATGGATTACTCGCGAACGCAGGCTCACACAGAAATGCCATGCACATCACATGAAAGCGCAGGACCACACACATCATTGTGCTGTCATCCCATCACGCTCTAAATCCAGATCAATTGTCTACAAAATAAAAACCTGACGAATTTCTCCACAATCCATTATACAGATCTTGTTGTCAGTCACTTCATATAGTAAGGAATATCGTATCTTACCACGTCTTAGGCTTGCGTGTGTGTCTCCCTGTCTATCCACATTTGTAGTCCGGCTTTCAAGATGCAAATATCTCCATATTGTCCAGTTGACACTCCATCAAACTTTGTATGACAAGACCAGCCACTTCACCTTTGCGCACCCAGACAACTGCAGCCTAATTATGCATGCTGACAGGGCCGTAGTCACCATATACATTGAGGGGGACATGTGCCCCCCCGACCAATGCCCAAAATGTCTCCCCAATATATAACTGAAACTGAAAAACAAATTTTATCTTGGAGGACATCATTGCACTTGGCTGACTATTTTTCTATGATCTTAGATGTAAATATTGCATGTTTCTTTCAGATAAAACACATTTTTGACTTGTGAATGAGTCAATGGAATTTCTTGCAATAATGAAAAAATACTGGCAATCGCGTCCGCCTGGCACAAACCACACGTTTTGGACAACTGTGAAGTGACAGAATGTCCCACCATCATGGTTCTTATATTGCCAGATTCCAGAGAGTCTCCCCTCTTCATATATGGCAGAATATGTCTTTTTCCAACTTGCTATGGTGTGATACATGTAAAAATGTAAGAATTTAGGCGCATAGATTTGTTTTTTTTTCATTGATATAAAAATTCATATAAAATACAGGCACATAGAAGAACATGAAATGATGGCAAATCTGGTTAGCCCAGATTGTCCTAAAAAAACAAGATATAGCATGTGTATATAGCCTTCATAATAACTGTGATATGAGCTTAAAAGTAAAGGCAGTAAAAATACCCCCAAAAAAGGCCTAGGGCCCATAGGGTTAAAAAGTACCGAAATAAGGTACCGTTTGGTACCGGTACCGAATTCCAGATACCGGTACAAGTACCGTATCAGTTCAATTATGAACGGTACCCAACCCTGTTATTCATGCACGTAGTCTAGGAAGTACTAAGTTCAGCGGTATATGAATTATGGACTACTTATGGAAAGTAAGTGTTTTATTCTACGTCAAAGTTCGGCAAAATATCCTTCAACTTGTCCTCTGCAGTCTGACCCACAGTCAGTACCAGCAGCTCTTCAGAGCTGTTTCATTACGATTACCGTACCGTGTTAGTAGATTCGCGCACCTGAAAAAAACGTGCAGCTGATTTGACCAAGGAAAAGCGAACCACGGCTGGCTTGACCGCAGTATTTCTGACGTACCAAGACGTTTACTATTGGGTGCAGCCATTTCACCAGTTTCGGAGGGGAAGCTGATGTAACAGTATTCGGTATACATTGTATTCACATAAGTGTTTGTTTTGTTTTGTTTTGTTTTTCCACGGTAAGTAGTAGTTAGTTACTCAAATGGACAGGCAGAGGGTACTTGCTGCAGCTCTGGTTGATACATTGATACATTCACTATCGGACACTGAATGTAAGAAAGCCCAACTAAACAGTCTAAACAGTTCCTGTTAACTGCTTTACCACTGTGTCCATGCAACATAATTCAGATAGACGGGAAAGTGAAGTCGCACTGTTCACATGGACATTCCAGGACAAACTGCTGTCAATATGCACACCCAAGTATTTGTATGAATCAACCTGAGCAATATTGACATTATGAATGAGTAATGGAGTGTGGTCCCCCACATGACCAGGGTCAAAGACCATTTCTTCCGTTTTTTTGTGTTAACAGTGAGGTGGTGGTCCTCACACCACTGTACAAAGTTGTTTACCTCCTGCTTGTACACAGAGGTGTTTATTTCTGTATCCAGTAGACACAGGATGGCAGTGTCATCTGAAAATTTAATGAAAGAAACACTAGGGTGACTGCTGATACAGTCGTTTGTGTATACCGTAAATAAAGGGGGAAAACTCACACACCCTTGAGGAACTCCTGTATTAATTGTTTTTGACTGGGATGTTGTCTGGTTCACTCTGACCTGTTGGGTCCTATTGGTTAAAAAAGAGTGATACCATCTGATGATATAAGGGTTAACAGACATCTGTTGAAGTTTATTAAGAAGAATGTGTGGCTGCACTGTGTTAAATGCAGAGCTGAAGTCAACAAACAGTAATCTGGCATAGGCCTTGGGATTTTCAAGATGTCGCAAAATTGAGTGTGTTATAGTAAGAATTGCGTCATCAGTGCCACGGTTGTATCAAAAGGCAAACTGATATGGGTCTGACTGTCCGTGTAAGTTTGACTTCAGCTTCCCCACCATCAACTTCTCTAAGCACTTGACTACAATGGAAGTCAAGGCTACAGGTCTGAAGTCATTATTTTCTTGAGGGACAGCTTTTTTGGGAAGAGGAATGATAGTCGCCTTCTTCCATAGAGATGGGACTGTGTGCAAGTCCACTGACCTTTGTTAGACAGGGGCCCAAGCTGTTGTGAGTTCCTCCGCACATGTTTTTAAAAGGAAAGAAGAAATACCATCTGGGCCTGCCGCCTAGTTTGTTTCTAATCTTTTAAATAGGTTTGTAACTTCAGTGTGGTCTATGTCTATTTTTGGGACATCACCCCCAAATGATATGGTGCTAATGACATTATTACATTCAGAAGAATGGTCCTGTGTGTCAAACCTGAGATAAAAGTTATTTAATTCATTTGCCATAGAACTGTCATCTGTTGAGTGCAATGGTTTCCTCGTAGGGATCATATTTGTATTAGATTTCATGGTGTCCCACTTTTTTTGTGTTCTTTGCCTTAAAGTCCTTTTCAATGGATTCCTTGTATTGTCGCTTTGCTGCGTTCAGTTTCTGGTTCAGTTCCTTTTGCACTAGTCTTTGTTGCATGATGTCCTTGCTCTTAAAAGCAAGCCTCTTGCGTCTGATGCAGTCCTTAATGTCCTTATTAATGTATGGCTTGCTGTTTGGGTATATCTTAATTGTCCTGTGAGGTATTACCGCCTCCACACAGAAGTTAATGTAGGATGTTATAACCTCTGTGGATGTATTTAGATCAGGTTCGTGAAAGATGTCCCAGTCGGTGCTTAAATAGCACCCTTTCAATACTGTCAGTGGACCAGATTTTAACAGTTTTAACCAGGGGTTTACTCCTCTTTACAGAACGGTAAATGGGAATAAGGTGGATAACGTTGTGGTCTGAATTAGACAGCAGTGCCTTAGCTGTAGCTGTATATGCTTTTTGAATATTCCCATAACATTTGTCCAATACTTTATTGAGCCTAGTGCTACATTTAATGTACTGATCAAACCCAGGTAACGACATTTCCAACTTGTAGTGATTCATGTCTCCCAAGATGAGTATGGGAGCATCAGGTGTACATTGCAGCTGTCTGTGCGCACAGTCCGCTACATGGGCTGCAGCTCTCGCTGCGTTGGCACTCGGAGGTACATAAACAGCGCAAATTAGAATGTTTCCAAACTCCCTTGGCAGGTAGAATGGTCTGAGACTCAAGCAGAGTAGTTCAGTGTCCGGGTTACAGACAGTCTCCCGTGTTGTGTACTGCCTAGACCACTTATCGTTTATGTAAACGCATAGTCCACCCCCCCTCCTTTTGCCCGACTCAAAACTCCGGTCCAAGCGTGCAAGAGAGAAACCGTTCAGCTCAACAAGTGAGTTGGGAATGTCTGGGTGTAGCCATGTTTCCGTAAAAACCATGGCGCATGACTCACGGTACTCGTTGCAGTTCCTGGTGTAGAGTTTTAACTCGTCCATTTTGTTCCTCAGTGAACGCACGTTAGTCAGGATAAGCGAAGGCAAGGGCAGCTTGCTCCCCTGCCGTCGGAACCTCTTCCTCACTCCGCCAGGTCTGCCCCTCCTCCGCCGCCATCTCCGCAGCCTGTCCCTGTCCTCGTCCTGCCAGCTGACTCCCGGGGGACGTTGTAATTCCTTGGGCAGGTCGGCAAAAAGCAGTGCTTCTGCCGTATAGCTGTTGCGCAGGGTCAAGAGTGTTCCCCTGTCGTAGACGTGCATTTCCTGGTTGCTGTCAATTGTTTGGCTTGATTTCACTGCAGAAAGCAACAGAAGCAGTCCAACGCTGAAAACCCTCAGAGAACTCGCCATCCTGTAATGTCATGTAACAATAAACAACCGTCGACCAAACCAAGAACAATAAGACTTACAACATAACAAAGTAACAAAATAACATAAAAGCAGCAGCTCTGCCGTCCGTGTCGCCGCAGAGCAGCGCCATTAGACCCATATATCAGATTGTTTCAGTCTTCAGTTGTTTTAATTCTGATAGATTGATTTAGTAAAATGCTTTACAGGCGATCTGTAGTTTATGTTCATGGTTCAACCTCCATTTGACATGAATTCTCCTGTAAATCAGCATCATATCAGTTTGACCTGTCCCCTCAACTACACAGGCTGAATAAACTGTGTCTGACTATAAGCTTCATATATGATACAAGACAGCAGCTTTCATTAAGGATCAGTCAGATACAGTCAGGGCTTCACATCTGTACAGAGAATTTAAGAATCCTCACATCCCACTGACCACCAGTCTCTGTGTTGCCAAATACTTCAATAATGTAAAAAGTCCAGTGTTAATATACAGTAGACTCTGTATAGTTTATGATGAATGTATTCAGTCTGTGACGACTTAACTTCACCATCAGTCACACAACATGTTTTCTGTCACAGAATAAACCTTCAGATCAGACAAATACAATCTTAATCTCTAAAATTCCACAATAATGAATAGTCTATCTAAAATGTCATCTTGTTGAGTCGACATCTAAACCACTCAGCCGTTAGATCAGGTGAGAGCCAGGCGGTGCAGTCGGTGGAGAGCAACTGCAGCGCCTGGCTCTAAAAACTGCGTCCGTCTCACTCTCACGGTTGTATCGCCGTCCACTTTTGTAATACATCAGAGCAAGTCGGAATGAAGTTGGACACAAAACTAACCGGCATGCATTGTGCGCTGATCGCCGGTGATCGAATCTGCGTGTATTGTTTTTCGGCACTACCTCGTTCTCTATAGCTGATGTAAGGTGAATTACTCCTGTGTGGGATCAATAAAGTTCTTATCTTAGCCATCTGAGAAGATCAAATGCATCGTTTCTGGTGCCTAACTGTTTCCCAAGTATATAAGTGAGTGTGTGAATGAATAAACGAGAGGCATTAACGTAAATTTCGTTGTAAAAAGGCGCTTTATGAAATTAAGTCCATTTACTTGTATTAGTTTACAGCGCAGCCTTGCCACATCCAATATGGCGGCGACGTTGACGTAACGCAGCAGCAGGCAAACCCACTCGATGCGGCGTCTACGTATATTTAGGTTCGTTCGAGGTGAGCCTGCGCAGATTTGATCACCGGCGATCGGCGCACAATGCACGCCGGTTAGTTTTGTGTCCGACTTCATCCCGACTTGCTCTGACGTATTTCAAAGGTGGACGGTGATAAAACTGTGCGAACGAGGCGGTCGCAGTTTTTAGAGCCAGGCGCTGCAGTTGCTGTCCACCGACTGCACCGCCAGACGCAGTTCATCTCGAACGAGCCTATTGTCTATGGTCTATGGATCAAGGCAAGCGCTTCTTCCTATGTGCTCAAAATCGTTCGATCCCGGGTGTGTGGAGTTTGCATGTTCTCCCCGTGTCAGCGTGGGTTCTCTCCGGGCACTCCAGCTTCCTCCCACAGTCCAAAGACATGTAGATTGGGGACTAGGTTAATTGATAACTCTAAATTGTCCATAGGTGTGAATGTGAGCATGAATGGTTGTTTGTCTCTATGTGTCAGCCCTGCGATAGTCTGGCGACCTGTCCAGGGTGTACCCTGCCTCTCGCCCGATGTCAGCTGGGATAGGCTCCTCATTACTGTCTTTACTGTCGCACAATTAAAACGATGTCATCTAGTGGGTTTTTGAAATAAATAATAAATTCATTTGTGTGATAAATACATAGCCTAATACTGAGCGTATTTTCCCACATAAATAAATAGAAAAATAAATACACTTTCAGTTCTTTTAAATCAAGATTGAACACCTTTTCTCCTTGCCGTTGCTTTTTATTAAATCATATTAGAGGCTTTTGATTAATTCCTCGCACTGCATCGTATGCTTTATTCTATTTAACTTTTTAATTGTACTTGTATTTCCGTTTTTCCTCCGTAAATTCACCTACAACTGCCGTTTTATCACCTTCATAAATGTCTCACGATCGCCATAAAAGACAAACTGCCAAAACCAGTATACTTACTTTCTTTCCTGTCCTTTTCGGTCCTTTTACAAACAAGAAAACGCTGCGGAAATGCCAGCAAATGGCACCGTAGTTTTGTTCCCTCTTACAATTATCAAAATCATTTTGATAAGAAGAAAACACATTATCAGAGAGAGAAGGCTGAGACTTGCTGCTCTTGCTAGACGAGCAAGACGTCGTGGAATCGTAAGTGAAAATATTATGCTCGGCCTGTACATTTATATTTAAGATAGATACACAAACCATCATTTCTGAATTGTCAATGTAAACTTCAGTGTCAGACCAGTGGTCAAATGACACCCTCTCCTGGGGAAAGTTAAACATGACAGTTTTGTTTTTCCACATCACATACAGCAGTGGTGTCCACCGTCTGCTACTGGTGCCACCGCAATGCATCATGGTACATATTGCTTGGTAAACATTCGGACAGCACTACA
This sequence comes from Epinephelus fuscoguttatus, assembly GCF_011397635.1. Taxonomy (NCBI): domain Eukaryota; kingdom Metazoa; phylum Chordata; class Actinopteri; order Perciformes; family Serranidae; genus Epinephelus; species Epinephelus fuscoguttatus. Next base: position 802,717 of record NC_064774.1, read on the forward strand.
AAATGGCGAACACACTATTTAGTGAGTAGGGAATGATTTCGGACACAGCCTGTGTCATGTTCCTCTGCAAATTCTGATTTAATATTTCTCCGCTAAGTTCCATGAAACTCTTTTGGTTTAATATTTCTCATGTCATTCCCAGTACATGAAAACATGGTTTATGCAGCAGTGTGTGCACAGAAATAAGGGACAAACTGTGTTCTGTATTGATTTGGTAAGGGACAGTACATTTTAAATGAGGAATGGTCCTGTACTATACAGGACAGTGGCAACTCTATGTGAGACCCAAACACACTTGGTTAAAAAGGAAAACAACAAATGCTGTGAGATGGCAGTCTGAGGTGACAGAAGAGAGTATTAGCAAACTGTTAGTGTACCGTTCCGTACCATTATGATAGGAAAACATCTGTTCTGGTTCAGCGCTGGAAGCTGCGTCTATAATTCATGCAAGGTATCATGGGGGCTAAGAATAACGTGGATACAAAGCTGGGTTTTCCTGAGTAAAACACCGCATTTGTGTTGAGAAGAATCTTTTGTATAATTTTATTTTGCATGGCAAACTCTCGCATCCTATGGACAATCATTCTCACATAATTCACTTTAGGCTGAGCACATAAAGAGCCACACTGTAGCCTCCAGACATGATTTCTCTGTAAAGTGTGTGTGTGTGTGTGTGTGTGTGTTTACTGTTTCCTGCAGATGTCCAGCAGCTGTTGGTGGTTAAAGAAGAGGTTCCCCCTGAGCAGCAGGAGTGGAGCTCCAGTGTGGACCAGGAGGACCCAGAGCCTCCACACATTAAAGAGGAACAGGAGGAACTCTGGATCAGTCAGGAGGGAGAGCAGCTTCAAGGGCTGGAGGAGGATGATATCACCAAGTTCACATCCACTCCTGTCCCTGTGAAGAGTGAAGATGATGAAGAGAAACCTCAGTCCTCACAACTTCATCAAAGACACACTGAACAGATGGAAACAGAAGCAGAGGGAGAGGACTGTGGAGGAGCAGAACCAGCCAGGAACTCAGATCCAGATACACATTTACAACCAGAAATTGATGACAAGACTGAGGAGTCTTCTGATCCAGAAACTGATGACAGTGTTGATTGGAAGGAGACCAGAGAACCTCAGTCAGGTTCAGACTCTCTGAAAAATGATCAAGTCTCTGTCAATGATTTGGTTGTTGGTGAGAAACCATTTAGCTGCTCTGAGTGTGGGAAAAGATGTGGTCGCCGTGGAGATCTGAAGAAACACATGAGAACGCATACAGGAGAGAAACCATTTGGCTGCTCTGAGTGTGGGAAAAGATTTCGTGACAGTGGAGATCTAAAGAAACACATGAGAACGCATACAGGAGAGAAACCATTTAGCTGCTCTGAGTGTGGGAAAAGATTTGGTCGTCATGGAGTTCTGAAGCGACACATGATGACTCATACAGGAGAAAAATCATTTAGCTGCACTGAGTGTGAGAAAATATTTTGTTACAGTGGCAATCTGAAGAAACACATGAGATTTCATTCAGGGGAGAAATCATTTAGCTGCTCTGAGTGTGGCAAAAGCTATGGTAGAAAGGGAGATCTAAACATACACATGAGAGTTCATTCAGGGGAGAAACCATATAGCTGCTCTGAGTGTGGCAAAAGCTATGGTAGAAAGGGAGATCTGAAGATACACATGAGATCTCATACTGGAGAGAAACCATTTGGCTGCTCTGAATGTGGCAAAAGCTACTCTAAAACGGGAGATTTGAAGATACACATGATATCTCATACTGGAGAGAAACCATTTAGCTGCTCTGAATGTGGGAAAAGATTTAGTCGTCGTGGACTTCTGAAGCGACACATGATGGCTCGTACAGGAGAAAAATCATTTAGCTGCACTGAGTGTGAGAAAATATTTTGTTACAGTGGCGATCTGAGGAAACACATGAGATTTCATTCAGGGGAGAAACCATATAGCTGCTCTGAGTGTGGCAAAAGCTATGGTAGAAAGGGAGATCTGAAGGTACACATGAGATTTCATACAGATGAAAAACCATATAGCTGCTCTGAGTGTGGCAAAAGCTATGGTAGAAAGGGAGATCTGAAGATACACATGATATCTCATACTGGAGAGAAACCATTTGGCTGCTCTGAATGTGGGAAAAGATTTGGACATGGCAGAGAGTTGAAAAAACACATGAAATGGCATTCAGGAGAGAAACCATTCAGCTGCTCTGAGTGTGGCAAAAGCTTTACTGTAAGTGGAAGTCTGAAAAAACACATGAGACGTCATACAGGAGAGAAACCATTCAGCTGCTCTGAGTGTGGCAAAAGCTTTACTGTAAGTGGAAGTCTGAAGGAACACATGAGACGTCATACAGGAGAAAAACCATATAGCTGCTCTGAGTGTGGCAAAAGCTTTATTGCAAGTAGAAATCTGAAGGAACACATGAGATGTCACACTGGAGAGAAACCATTTAGGTGCTCAGAGTGTGGGAAAAGATTTAGTCACAGTGGATATCTGAAGGAACACATGAGATCTCATACAGGAGAGAAACCATTTAGTTGCACTGAGTGTGGAAAAAGCTTTGGTCGAAAATTAACTCTGAAGACACACATGAAATCTCATACAGGAGAGAAACCATTTAGCTGCACTGGGTGTGGCAAAAGCTTTGGTCTAAAGGGAGGTCTGAAGAGACACATGAGATCTCATACAGGAAAGACACCATTTAACTGCTCTGAGTGTGGAAAAAGCTTTAGTCAAAAGGGAGATCTGAACATACACATGAGATGTCATACAGGAGAGAAACCATTTAGCTGTTCAATTTGTGGGAAATCATTTATACAAAATGGACATTTACAGACACACTTTAAAATTCATGACAGAGATAAGTGATTCAACTGTTCAGTCACTTGGCCTAAGATGGAGACCAGAGAACCAGCCAGCTTTGGCGGGGTCAGACTGACACAGACCCAAACATGTATGTATGTAGCTACTCTGACTGCTACTCACAGGAGAGCAGGTGCTGCCATTTTCACCACCCTAAAATACATCAAAGTCCACAGATGACCCGACCACAATTGATCCCAAACTTAACAGAGGAGGACCAGGAGGAGAAGAACTCCCCCTTCATGCAAAAAGAAAACAAAAAAGCCATCTCCTCATTGCAGTCAAATAAATCACCCGGTGAAGATGAGTTCTCTCCTGAATTTTATAAGGTGTTAAAAAACGTGCTTATCCCTCTCTTTAAAGATGTTTTGAATTTGGCAACAGAAACTCAAATTCTACCAGATTCCTTTTCTATGGCCTTAATAATGGTTATTCATATGTAAAATAATGACCCCAAAAAATGCTTCTCCTATAGGCCTATTAGCCTTCTAAATGCAGACTTCAAGATTATTGCCAGATTAAACAGGTTCCTTTCCAAGTTTATCACTATAGACCAAACCGTTTTTATGAACAAACATTTCTCATCTGATAATCTCCGCAGACTTTTCAGCATCATTCATTTAGCAAACACTAGAGATGAACCCACTATTGCACTCTCATTGGATGCGGAAATTGTGTTTGGTGCGTCCTTCATTAACTACCACGAACCACATGCAAAGACAGCCACGGATGGTGTAATATCAATCCCCATTACATTACAAAGAAGCAGCAGACGGGGTTGTCCGCTTTCTGCCAGGCCTTTTGTCCTAGCAATAGAGCCACTGTCACAAGCAGTGAGACAAGACCCAGACATAAGAGGTGTCCAGGTTGGTCAGTTAACACACAAATTAGCTGATTGGCTGATGACATAATTTCAGTCTCTTACCAGATTACAATCTCTTCTGAACAGTTATACTACAATATCTGGCTACAAAGTGAACCATGAAAAGAGTGAAACACTTTGACCAAAGCCAAACAGTGTGACCTGAATGGGTCAGAATCCTTTAAATGGGTTCCAGATGGGTTCACATATTTGGGTATCCGGGTGGATAGCAATCTGAAGAATTTGTTCAAACTGACTGTCCACCGAGTTAGATTGTGGTATGATGTTCATAGTGAGGAGTGATTTGTCCCCTAAAACACCTTTGTGGAAAACCAAGCTTATACCAATCATCTCTGATAAGAAAATTTTTAAAGCTATAGTGCGTAACTTCTGTTGCCTCCCAGCGGATAATGCGTTATTACAACTAATAAGCCGGCGGCACTTCCATGTACACAGAGTAACACTCGCCAGTCGCCATACACCGTGTACACAGAGTAGCACTCGCTTCACACCGTGTACACAATGCTACACAATGTGGCAAACACCAGGCTGCTAACATTACATTACGTTCATAGCACCATTTCCAAGAAAATAAGCAACATCTATGTCTGCCCTCAGCCCAATTTTGTTCCTTCAGGGCTCTCCACCGAGAAATCTCATGAGTAACTTCAATACAAATCCTTGTTTGCCTTCTCCGTTGGTCACTTTCCTTCTTTGCTAATAGACCTTCAGCCGAATGTCCGGGCTTTTTCTCCCCTCCCCGGTCAACACGCAAACTAAAAATGATATACATTGAAAAATACTGCGAAATGTTAGGAGCCGATCAGCTTAATCAGCATTGTGTCATCTCCTCTAGTATTGGCTTGGGTGAAATGGACATTTACGGACCTGTATAAGTTACGCACTTTAGCTTTAATGTTTGGTGTCACAGTAGCAACATCTTCATGTCCTTTGAGCTAAAAGCAAAATATGATTTATCCAACAAACACTTTTGTTATTTACAACTGAGAGCCTTCCTAAAAATAAGTTTGGGGGAATCAATGGCACTGCCTGCCCTGACAAGGGTGGAGGAGGCATTTCACTGTCACAGAGGTTCAAGGCAGTGTCAATGTCAAAACAGCTTGTTTGCTACTGTAAATGCTAGACTTAAATTGGTCAATTATAATTTTCTTCATCTTGATATTGCTCTTGCTGTTTCCAGAAAATGTATCGCATTAACCTGGAAGTCGGATTCTCCCCCTCTCTATATTGAAATAGATATCAGAAATGATGAACTGTATACCCTTGGAGAGGAAAAGCTACCTTTATCAACTGTGGATTCGCTGTGACCTTTGACCTTGTCCATGATAGACTTATGTTAGCGTTCAGATACAAGAGTTGGGATATTTTAGTGACAAGCGTGTTACAACATAATGAATTCATTTGATTGTGTTGCCTTTCTTTAAACATTTGTTTATTTTGTAATTTACTTTGTTACTATTATTTTGATTTATTGTCATTTCCTATTTTTTTCTTTCATATTAAGTCCTATGATCGACTGAAAGTACATTTACTGTATAGAAAGTTGAAGAAATATGAACTAGCTTACCAGATGCATCAAAGAGAAGAGCCGATGCTTCACTTGCGGTCAGCTTAGCCCTCTTTTTCTCGGAGACTGCCAACTTGTATTTAGCGTCAAAAATGCCTAAGTCAAATCGATGACTTGGGCAGATAGTGATTATGGAAAGTAACGAGCACTCTGACTGGCTGTGGATATAGCCAGTAAGGCACAGTGACTCAGCAGCCTTAGGAGAGCAGAGTTAGGCAGATATCTCAATTTGGCCAAAATATGACTTAGGCAATTATGCTATGGGGCTTACGATATGTAATTATTCTTTCATCCCATAGTATTTTTGTTTGTTTTTCTTTTGTTTTGTTTTTTAACTGTGTATCTTTTATTGTTGAGTTTTAGTGGGAATAAGTTGTACTGTTCTTGTGAAATTAAAAATTGAAAATAAAATGTTCAAAAAAAGAAATTACATGCATTCTGTGTCCCCTCTTGAAATTCAGAGGATTTACGGGTTCACAAAGACAGTGCATGTGGAACTCTTCGTTGGTTGTTTTTGTTGTTTTTCCTTAGCAGCAGTAGTATGAGTCATGGGGTGGATAACTGATCAAGAGCTCCAATCAGAGCTGATCTGATTGATGGATGAGAGGAGCAGCTGCTGCAGAGGCGAGTGAAAGCAAGGGAAGTAATAAAGCAACTCAGGACATAAAATAAGCACAGCAGAAATGTCAGACAGGATGAACCATGGTGTTAGACTATATATCTTTAAATGTTTTAGTCATGGTTGAAAATAACAGAAATAAATAATAAATAAACAGAAATAAACAGGTTTGCTGAATCACTGCAATTCACACTCATCTCTGGAAAAAAAGTTATACTGATGGATTATGTGTTAAAGGTTTGATTTTATTTCCTGAGTGTTACATTTATGGACTATCTGTGTAAACTGCCCATCAAGATATTAAAGGGGAACTAATGTTTTTTTCAACCTGGGCCCTATTTTCCGATCTACTTTTGTCTAAATGAGTGATAGGATGTTCAATATTTGATATTTCTCCAATACAAAGCTTGGGCTGGGCTGACCTGCCTGCAGCCTGTCAGCGATCGCGCTATATTAAATAATAGGGCACTCAGACAGCATCAAACAATGAGGGAGCAGTGTTACATCGGTCGTACAAATACTAAAATTACAACAGGCAGAGGAACATGTCTGAATCCAGCTAAAGGTAAACACAGGCGTTCATTTATCCTGTCCGTTATGTTGTCGGATAATTATACTGACAATCCGAGCCTATCTGTGTGGGGAAAAAATGCACTTTAAGTGGACGTATTTTGATATTGTTTGATGCTGTCTGAGTGCCCTATTATTTAATATAGCGCGAGCGCTGACAGGCTGAAGGCAGGTCAGCCCTAGCTTCATACTGGAGAAATATCAAATATTGAACATCCTTTCACTCGTTTAGACAAAAGTAGATCGGAAAATAGGGCCCAGGTTGAAAAAACATCAGTTCCCCTTTTAAAGGCTGGATGTAACCATTCTGATGTTACCCTTATGGATTCCCTGTGTAAACTGTCTACTAATATTAAGTGATCTTAATTTTGTGTCCTTGTGTACATGGTCTGTGTGGATTTTATCATTGTCTCTCTTTTTCCATCCTTGTAGCATTTTATTGGGTTACCTAATGGATTAGGATATACACTGGGAATTGTCTCAATAAAGCCACTCCAAGGATATTTTGCATCTCTACATCATGTTTCTGTTGCTCATGTTGCCTGCTACTTTTTTTGCATATGTGAAATCAAATGGACTAAACTAAACATCAACTGGAACACTTCAATAAAAGTCATTCTTTCGAATAAGTGTATTTTAATCATAAGCCCTGAATTCCGAGTAAAACTTATGGACTTTTATTTTGAAGCTCATTTACCCGGAAGCTGTACTCTTAACTGTAGCGAACGTCACACTGTTTGAACAAGAAGATGGCGTCTGATAGAAAGGTGTGTTAGCAGAGTGTCTTTGTTGTGTTTTTAAAGTGTGAACATGTCTAAAGTCCAAATGCTGAGAGCGTAGGTGAAGCAGCGACTAACTGCGGCTGCTGAAGAGATATTTGGGCTGTTTGAAAGAACGATAGCAGAGTACGAGGAAGAACTTTGTCGATCAAAAGAGGAGAACGAGCGACAACGGAAACTAATGGACGCTGTTTCCAACCCTCAGCTTCGGTTACACAGAGCAGGTTTGTTCATTAAACATTACAAGTTCATTATTAATGATATTACTGCAGGTTTGTTCAATAAATATTCAGTCTGTCGATGTTTATACGCCGCGTTAGCTTCTCTGGTGTCGTTAGCTTCTCTGCTGTTGTTGTCTTATGGAATCCAGAAGGGTTCTAAACGTCTGTTTTGTCGTCCGTCTTAACAAGTCAAATATGTTGGTCTTAACGCATCAAATACACATTAAGACGACAGAAATGGCCTGTTAACAGGTATATTTCTGACGTACCAAGACGTTTACTATTGGGTGCAGCCATTTCACCAGTTTCGGAGGGGAAGCTGATGTAACAGTATTCGGTATACATTGTATTCACATAAGTGTCCACTAGATGGTAGAATTAAATCAGAGTACATTGGACATAGTGTTTAGTCATCTATTTTGAGTGTGTGATATATATGTGTCTCACATATTGTTGCCAGGCAACCACCCCATCACGTCCTTACGCTAATCTTTCCCTGTAATCATTCTACCGTGTTTTTTGTTTGTTTTGTTTTTCCACGGTAAGTAGTAGCTAGTTACTGAAATGGACAGGCAGAGGGTACTTGCTGCAGCTCTGGTTGATACATTGATACATTCACTATCAGACTTTGAATGTCAGAAAGCACAACTAAACAGTCTAAACAGTTCCTGTTAACTGCTTTACCACTGTGTCCATGCAACATAATTCAGATAGACGGGGTGGGAACAATGGGTTAACAATGAGTTAAACCTTGTTTGTTTAGGTTTCCTTATATTAGTGGTCATGTTATTATTATGCAGTCTATAATCATCTGTCCTATGCCTGATGAATTTTCTTATCATTCTTTTTTAGCTTAGATTTAGCTTACATTGGAGTCATTATTATGGGCTGAAATATGTGCCACCAGAAACTGAATTTGAATCATTTATATGTATGATGTCAATCAATTAAAAAAGTGATCAGATCCATATATCAGTTTGTTTCAGTCTTCAGTTGTTTTAATTCTGATAGATTGATTTAGTAAAATGCTTTACAGGCGATCTGTAGTTTATGTTCATGGTTCAACCTCCATTTGACATGAATTCTCCTGTAAATCAGCATCATATCAGTTTGACCTGTCCCCTCAACTACACAGGCTGAATAAACTGTGTCTGACTATAAGCTTCATATTTGATACAAGACAACAGCTTTCATTAAGGATCAGTCAGATACAGTCAGGGCTTCACATCTGTACAGAGAATTTAAGAATCCTCACATCCCACTGACCACCAGTCTCTGTGTTGCCAAATACTTCAATAATGTAAAAAGTCCAGTGTTAATGTACAGTAGACTCTGTATAGTTTATGATGAATGTATTCAGTCTCTGACAACTAAACTTCACCATCAGTCACACAACATGTTTTCTGTTCACAGAATAAACCTTCAGATCAGACAAATACAATCTTAATCTCTAAAATTCAACAAAAATGAGTAGTTTATCTAAAATGTCATCTTGTTGAGTCGACATCTAAACCACTCAGCCGTTAGATCAGGTGAGAGCCAGGCGGTGCAGTCGGTGGAGAGCAACTGCAGCGCCTGGCTCTAAAAACTGCGTCCGTCTCACTCTCACGGTTGTATCGCCGTCCACTTTTGTAATACATCAGAGCAAGTCGGAATGAAGTTGGACACAAAACTAACCGGCATGCATTGTGCGCTGATCGCCGGTGATCGAATCTGCGCAGCCTTGGCTCATCTCGACCGAACCTACTGCTGCTGCGATGCGTCAACGTCGCCGCCATATTGGATGTGGCAAGGCTGCGCTGTAAACTAATACAAGTGAATGGACTTAATTTCATAAAGCGCCTTTCTCCAAAGAAATTTAGTTCGAGCCTATTGTCTATGGTCTATGGATCAAGGCAAGCGCTTCTTCCTACGTGTTAAAAATCGTAGGTGCTGATTGGCCGAAGAGGAGTCCTGTGTATCTGCGCTCGATTGCTCTTCCTTCATCCTTAAACTACCCGGATGTCTGTCACAGTAAATTGAAACTGAATTGTGAAAACTGAATGTGAAGATATATAGAAATAAATTCAATTTCAAATTATACTATTCAGATTCAGTTTTTCAATGCAATTATTGAAGTTTAGAAATTCAAATTCAAATATAAATGATTCAAATTCAGTTTCTGGTGGCACATATTTCAGCCCATACATTATTTCCATGTTCTTGATCTTGTGACTTTATCCTGAATTGTACAATTAGTTGTTAAGTCTGCTTTAATAAGAGCACTATAAATGAATCATCAATAATTTGTCTTAGGTTTATAATAATGATAATTAAAATACAACCATATGGGCGCTATTAATACCCACAGCTGTGCTTAGTGGTCGCATGTAATGACATCTTTTCAGTGTAACGACAGACTGTCTCTTAAGTGGCAGGTGTAATGAGTGGTAAAACAGGCGCACATAGAAACGCAAACAGATTTAAGTGTGCCTCTCAGTCAATTCATGTCTCAGTGTGAGAGTGCAAACATGCGCCCAGCTTCACAATGACTATGTAAAACAGAATCTGGAGCACATGAGGATTCATAAATCCATAAACATTATAGTTTAACACTGAGCGAAAACAGGACCCTTGTATAACTTTTTCAAGCTGCAGTCAGTCAGTCAGTCAGGGTGTCAGTGAGCGTGTGAATGGCAGTCCTGCGTGTTGGAGTCTCCGTATCCATGGCAGCATGACGCTGAGTGACGGACCTGCCATTCTGTGTCATGCCATGGTTTATGCAGCAGTATGTGCACAGAAATAAGGGACGAATTGCGTTCTGTATTGATTTAGTAAGGGACAGTACATTTTAAATGTTGGATGGTCCCGTATTATACAGGACAGTGGCAACCCTACGTGAGACCCAAACACACTTGGTTAAAAAGGAAAACAACAAATGCTGTGAGATGGCAGTCTGAGGTGACAGAAAAGAGGATTAGCAAACTGTTAGTGTACCGTTCCGTACCATTATGATCTGAAAACATCTGCTCTGGTTCAGCGCTGGAAGCTGCAACTATAATTCACGCAAGGTATCATGGGGGCTAAGAATAATGTGGATACAAAGCTGGGTTTTCCTGAGTAAAACACCACATTTGTGTTGAGAAGAATCTTTTGTATAATTTTATTTTGCATGGCAAACTCTCCCATCCTATGGACAATCAATCTCACATAATTCACTTTAGACTGAGCACATAAAGAGCCACACTGTAGCCTGAGCACATAAAGAGCCACACTGTAGCCTCCAGACATGATTTCTCTGTAACGTGTGTGTGTGTGTGTGTGTGTGTGTGTGTGTGTGTGTGTGTGTGTGTGTGTGTGTGTGTGTGTGTGTGTGTGTGTGTGTGTGTGTGTGTTTACTGTTTCCTGCAGACGTCCAGCAGCTGTTGGTGGTTAAAGAAGAGGTTCCCCCTGAGCAGCAGGAGTGGAGCTCCAGTGTGGACCAGGAGGACCCAGAGCCTCCACACATTAAAGAGGAACAGGAGGAACTCTGGATCAGTCAGGAGGGAGAGCAGCTTCAAGGGCTGGAGGAGGATGATATCACCAAGTTCACATCCACTTCTGTCCCTGTGAAGAGTGAAGATGATGAAGAGAAACCTCAGTCCTCACAGCTTCATCAAAGACAAACTCAGCAAATGAGAACAGAAGCAGAAGGAGAGGACTGTGGAGGACCAGAACCAGTCAGGAATTCTGATTTGGACAGACATTTACAACCAGAAATTGATGACAAGACTGAGGAGTCTTCTGATCCAGAAACTGATGACAGTGATGATTGGAAGGAGACCAGAGAACCTCAGTCATGTTTAAACTCTCTGAAAAATGATCAAGTCTCTGTAAATGATTTGATTGTTGGTGAGAAAGGATTTTGCTGCTCTGAGTGTGGGAAAAGATTTGGTCACAGTGGAGATCTGAAGAAACACATGAGAACTCATACAGGAGAGAAACCATTTAGCTGTTCTGAGTGTGGGAAAAGATTTGGTCATCGTGGAGATCTGAAGAAACACATGAGAACTCATACAGGAGAGAAACCATTTAGCTGCTCTGAGTGTGGGAAAAGATTTGGTCACAGTGGAGATCTGAAGAAACACATGAGAACTCATACAGGAGAGAAACCATTTGGCTGCTCTGAGTGTGGGAAAAGATTTAGCCGTCGTGGAATTCTGAAGCAACACGTGATGGCTCGTACAGGAGAGAAACCATTTAGCTGTTCTGAGTGTGAGAAAATATTTTGTTACAGTGGAGATCTGAAGAAACACATGAGATTTCATTCTGGGGGGAAACCATTTACCTGTTCTAAGTGTGGCAAAAGATTTGGTCACAGTGGAGATCTGAAGAAACACATGAGATTTCATACAGGTGAGAAACCATTTAGCTGCTCTGAGTTTGGGAAAAGATTTGTTAATAGTGGAGCTTTGAAGAGACACATGAGCTGTCATACAGGAGATAAACCATTTAGCTGCTGCGGTGGTTACTGAACTTTTACTGCTACAAATGTGTTAACTAACTATGCTAAAGCTTTTCAACGTATTCAGGGCTGCCAACGATAACATTAACATGACAAACAGCAAGGCTACGGCTAACAAGTTAATGTACTGACACTCTTCAGACAGACACGCACAGACACACACACACACACGTATTGGACAGCCTCTCAGTCCTTAGCCGCTAACGGTAGCTCATGTACAACACAGGTACCACACAGAAACTTTTACAAAGGGTCATAATGTGCTTGTAATGACTATCAAATCGCCAGCAAAAGTTGTTTACACTGCGGACACGGAGAACAGCTGTTAGTGCCTGGTCTCATGGGACAAAGATCCTCTGAGAAGAAAGACAGTTCACTCTGCTCTGCCACCAGGAACAAACTGGGAGGCAAAGATCCTCTCTGAGGAAGAGGGTTCACTTTGCTGCAGGGTTCACCAAAATGTTTTTTGTGTTTTTTCTTTTTAATAAATTGAACACACATTAAAGAACATACAAGATCCTGTAGAGAATAGTCCCAACCTTTTTGCCTCAGCCCAAACATTGAACTTACCTGAGTTTTTATTTGCATGCCATTATGGTACTTGGCTACAATCGCCTATTAAGAATAATTAAATATGATGTGAAATATGACACACTGTTACTTAGATGTTGCATATTCTCTGGAAAAAAAAAAAACGCAGAGAAGTCTCGAAATTAGGGTATGGAAAAGTATGGAATTTTGAAATTCCAAATGTGTAGGAACCCTGTTATATCATTAAAGATATGTAGGCTATGTTAGGTGAATACTCTTGTCAAATGCATGGTGTTGAAACATTTAATTTTGATCTTCCTTAGTCCATTTAGACTTAATTTTATCATAACAATAACAATTAATATTGTGAATTGTTTCACATTTTAATTTAATTTTAATAACATTTATCACACAGCATTTTGTGGAAAAGTCAAATGTTCAGTTTACAGTCTTATGAAATCAGTACTGTTTTTCAACACATATATTGTTTCGTCTTCATTCAATGTAGTTAGCACATATTGTTATTGCGCCATTGGTTTTGGCATGATGCCCCAATAAATTTGTATTTATCAAAGGCCAAAGTGGCCTTGCCCTAAAAATGACTTAATTCCAGGCCTGCGTTCCATACCATTATGATAGGAAAACATCTGGTCTGGTTCAGCACTGGAAGCTGCATCTATAATTCATGCAAGGTATCATGGGAGCTAAGGATAACGTGGATACAAAGCTCGGTTTTCTTGAGTAAAACACCACATTTGTGTTGAGAAGAATCTTTTATATAATTTTATTTTATTTACTCAGGCTCCCAGTAATAAAACTTGACGCATGGCAAACTCTCGCATCCTATGGAGAATCATTCTCACATAATTCACTTTAGACTGAGCACATGAAGAGCCACACTGTAGCCTCCAGATATGATTTCTCTGTAACGTGTGTTTGTGTGTGTTTCCTGCAGACGTCCAGCAGCTGTTGGTGGTTAAAGAAGAGGTTCCTCCTGAGCAGCAGGAGTGGAGCTCCAGCGTGGACCAGGAGGACCCAGAGCCTTCACACATTAAAGAGGAACAGGAGGAACTCTGGATCAGTCAGGAGGGAGAGCAGCTTCAAGGGCTGGAGGAGGATGATATCACCAAGTTCACATCCACTCCTGTCCCTGTGAAGAGTGAAGATGATGAAGAGAAACCTCAGTCCTCACAGCTTCATCAAAGACACACTGAACAGATGGAAACAGAAGCAGAGGGAGAGGACTGTGGAGAACCAGAACCAGCCAGGAATTCAGATTTGAATAGACATTTACAACCTGAGACCGATGTCAAAACTGGAGAGTCTTCTGATCCAGAAACTGATGACAGTGATGATTGGAAGGAGACCAGAGAACCTCAGTCATGTTTAAACTTTCTGAAAAATGATCAAGTCTCTGTCAGTGATTTGATTGTTTGTGAGAAACCATTTAGTTGCTCTGAGTGTGGGAAAAGATTTGGTTACAGGGGAGATCTGACGAAACACATGAGAACTCATACAGGAGAGAAACCATTTAGCTGCTCTGAGTGTGGGAAAAGATTTGGTCACCGTGGAGATCTGACGAAACACATGAGAACTCATACAGGAGAGAAACCATTTAGCTGCTCTGAGTGTGGGAAAAGATTTGGTCACAGTGGAGATGTGACGAAACACATGAGAACTCATACAGGAGAGAAACCATTTAGCTGCTCTGATTGTGGGAAAAGATTTGGTCGTCGTGGAATTCTGAAGCAACACATGATGGCTCGTGTAGGAGAGAAACCATTTAGCTGCACTGAGTGCGAGAAAATATTTTGTTACAGTGGAGATCTGAAGAAACACATGACATTTCATTCCGGGGAAAAGCCATTTAGCTGTTCTGAGTGTGGGAAAAGATTTGGTCAGAGTGGAGATCTGAAGAAACACATGAGAATTCATACAGGAGAGAAACCAATTAGCTGCTCTGAGTGTGGGAAAAGATTTAGTCACAGTGGAGATCTGAAGAAACACATGAGAACTCATACAGGAGAGAAACCATTTAGCTGTTCTGAGTGTGGGAAAAGATTTAGTCGTTGTGGAATTCTGAAGCAACACATGATATCTCATACGGGTGAGAAACCATTTAGCTGCACTGAGTGTGAGAAAAAATTTTGTTACAGTGGGGATCTGAAGAAACACATGACATTTCATTGTGGAGAGAAATGAAACTCAGCTGCTTTGAGTGTGGGAAGATTTGGTTACAGCTGTGATCTGAAGGGACACATGAGATCTCATATGGGAGAGAAACCATTTAACTGCTCTGAATGTGGGAAAATGTTCGGTTACAGTGGAGATCTGAACAAACACATGAGATCTCATACAGGTGAGAAACCATTGAGCTGCTCTGTGGTTACTGGACTTTTACTGCTACAAATGTGTTAACTAACTTTGCTAAAGCTTTACAAGCTATTCAGGGCTGCCGACGATATATTTTTTTCTGACATCTAACCAACTAACCCATAGAGTGATGGACATTGAATATTTATCGAGGATCATTTCAGACCATTCCCCACTGACACTCTCATTGTTAATACTTGAAAAAATCCAGGGACCATACACGTGGCAGCTGAACCCAACTTTGCTCTAAAAAGCTGATTTTTGTAAATTCATGAGAAGCCAAATTAAGTTCATCTGTGAAACAAACTGTGCCTCTTCCCCCAGTAGCTTTGTATTGTGGGACACAATGAAAGCCTTCTTAAGAGGGCAGATAATTTCTTATACCAATAGTTTAAAAACACATGGATGAAATGAATGAGCTTGAGAAAGAAGTCCTATGTTTGGAAACACTCAAGGGAGACCTACTAAATTTGAGTAAACAAAAAGCTCAAATATAACCTCTTGAACACACACAGAATAAAAATAAATATTCTTTGAACCAAACACACATGCTATGAGTTGGGGGGAAAAGGTGCAGAAAGTCTTGGCTTGGCAGTTGAAGAAGGAGGAGAAATCAAGAATTGTTAATTCCATAGATACTTAAAATGGGACTGTAGCAAGAAATCTGAATGAAATGAATGATTGCTTTAAACACTATTATTCTGCATTATATACATCAGAGTCCACAGATGACCCTGCCACAAGTGATACCTCTATACCACAAACCACGCGCAAAGACAGCCACAGATGGTGTAATGTCAACCCCCATTACATTATAAAGAAGCAGCAGATGGGGTTGGCCGCCTTCTGCCGGGCTTTTTGTCCTGGCAATAGAGCCACTGGCACAAGCAGTGAGACAAGACCCAGACATAAGAGGTGTCCAGGTTGGTCAGTTAACACACAAAATTAGCCGATTGGCTGATGATATCATTTTATTTCTGACACACCCAGCCCAGTCTCTTACCAGATTACAATCTCTTCTGAACAGTTATACTACAATATCTGGCTACAAAGTGAACCATGAAAAGAATGAAACACTTCCTTTGACCAAAGCCAAACAGTGTGACCTGAACGGGTCAGTATCCTTTAAATGAGTTCCGGATGGGTTTACATACTTGGGTATCCGGGTGGATAGCGATCTGAAGAACTTGTTCAAACTGAACTGTCCTCCACTGATTCAGAAAATAGAGGATGATCTAAACAGGTGGACAGACCTACCCCTAACCTTATTTAGCAGAGTCAGTTGTGTAAAGATGAACATTTTACCTGAGGTTAATGTACAGTACTTATTTCAGTCACTTCCTATGCCTCTCCCTAATAGTTTCTATAAAACTCTTAACAAAAACATAATCATATTTATCTGGAATCATAAAGTACCCACGGCGAGCCTAGAGAAGTTATCGTTGAACCATAAAATGGATGGCCTCTGACTCCCTCACCTAAAATTTTACTACTGCGCAGCACAAATGAAATTTTCCTGTCTTTATTTGAATGATCTTGTGCGCCTCCCTGGACCCAAATTGAACTTCCTGACCTTGATGAAGAGGCGAGAAGTGGTTTTATTTATGAATAGAATTCAAAAAGTATTGTCAGTAAGGCGTGGAGGAGGTGTTTCACTGTAATAGAGGTTCAAGGCAGTGCCAATGTCAGAACAGCTTGTTTGCTACTGTGAATGCCAGACATAAATTGGTCAATTATAATTTTCCACTGCTCTACCTCACCCCCAAAAAATGACATCGGCATAAACCTACATTTTCAATGATCTGTTAAAGATGCGGCATTCCTGAGGGCACCATGTTACACTGCACATGGCATTGTACTAAAGTAACATAATTTTGGTATGATATATGCGACATATTGATCAAAATCATGGATACACAGATCTCATTAGACCCAAGACTCTGTCTTCTAGGAAACATAACAAACTTGAAACTAAATCAGAGTTCCAGGAAATTCATTGATATCGCTCTTGCTGTTGCCAGAAAATACATCGCATTAACCTGGAAGTCGGATTCTCCCCCTCTCTATTTTGAAATAGATATCAGAAATGATGAACTGTATACCCTTGGAGAAGAAAAGCTACCTTTATCAACTTTGGATTTGCTGTGACCTTTGACCTCGTCCATGATAGGCTTATGTTAGCATTCAGATACAATAATGGAGGTATTTTAGTGACAAGTGTGTTACAACATAATGAATTTGTTTATGTTGCCTTTCTTTAAACATTTGTTTATTTTGTAATTTACTTTGTTACTATTATTTTGATTTATTGTCATTTCCTATTTCATTCATTCATATGTAATTATTCTTTCATCCCATAATATTTTTGTTTGTTTTTCTTTTGTTTTGTTTTTTAACTGTGTATCTTTTATTGTTGAGTTTTAGTGGGAATAAGTTGTACTGTTCTTGTGAAATTAAGAATTGAAAATAAAATGTTCAAAAAAAGAAATTACATGCCAATAAGATAAATAAAATAAGGCTTTTTAGTTTGTTTAATAAAATGACAAAGTATACCCTGTTCTATAGGAAAGGTAACTTTAAATGACTTCTGTTGTGATCTGGCGCTATATATAAAATGAAATTCTATAAAGTTAACTTGACCTTCAAGGGGGTTGAGGGTGCTGTTGGGGGGGTGGGGCGCTCCTGTAATATAATGATAGGGGAAACACTGAAGCTGCTGAGCGATCTTCATGACTCAGGCTTCATTTGGAATTGTGTGTTGTCAACTTTACTCTCCCAGTTTAGAGAAGCAGACAGGAGAACTGGCACGGTTAGGTTGGTTCCAAAAGTCACACAACAACACAAACTAACTGTCCAATCTAAGGGCAGCTGAAGACCAGCAACTCATTGTGTTCTGTGAGGTAAAATTACTGATTGTTTCAGTGGAGTCTGGTTGCTTTTAGGAGATCATCATGTAACTGAGGAGAGTAGAGTTAGGCAGATACTCAATTTGGCCAAAATATGACTTAGGCAATTATGCTATGAGGCTAACGATATGTAATTATTCTTTCATCCCATCGTATTTTTGTTTGTTTTTCTTTTGTTTTTTAACTGTGTATCTTTTATTGTTGAGTTTTAGTGGGAATAAGTTGTACTGTTCTTGTGAAATTAAAAATTGAAAATAAAATGTTCAAAAAAAGAAATTACATGTCACGGTGTAAATAAGATAAATAACATAAGGCTATTTAGTTTGTTCTGTGGAGTCTGGTTGCTTTTAGGAGAGCATAATTGTAACTGCATCAGTTTTCAGTTGTAAAGGGCTGTCTGACAGCATGGTTAGGTGTTGAAAAAAATGTAAATGTAGTGTCTACTTAAACTGATGTGGATATTGTTTAGGTGACCCTGTTTTTATGTGGCTAAGATAGGTTTTCCTGCTGTCCCCATCCACAGTCACCAGACTCCTTTGATAGAAACAGCCCTTTTTTCTACCTAGCTCCCATGCCATTTTTAGTCTCTTTTGGGTCCATCTATATCATTCTGTGTCCCCTCTTGAATTTCAGAGGTTTTACGGGTTCACAAAGACAGTGCATGTGGAACTCTTGGTTGGTTGTTTTTGTTGTGTTTCTACTTAGCAGCAGTAGTATGAGTCATGGGGTGGATAACTGATCAAGAGCTCCAATCAGAGCTGATCTGATTGATGGATGAGAGGAGCAGCTGCTGCAGAGGCGAGTGAAAGCAAGGGAAGTAATAAAGCAACTCAGGACATAAAATAAGCACAGCAGAAATGTCAGACAGGATGAACCATTGTGTTAAACTATATATAGTTAAATGTTTTAGTCATGGCTGAAAATAACAGAAATAAACAGGTTTGCTGAATTCACATATCACTGCAATTCACAACAGTTTGCAGTTTCTACCTGGAAGGTTTAGATCAAGGTCACGGTGATTCAGTCTGCGAACATCCATGTAAGCATATGATGTCATCCAGAGACTTTAAGCGACTTTTTGAAGCTAGTGGAAGCTACTTGTATTGGAAAAGAGTTGGCAGCTCTGCCCTACTTGTGAACTATAGCCAAGAAAACAATACTATTAAGAATCAGATAAAAATCATCATCTGCCAATGGTTGGATCCACTAACGCAGCAGACAACAATGGAACAACACTTAGGTCTGAAAAAAGTTATACTGATGGATTATGTGTTAAAGGTTTGATTTTATTTCCTGAACGTTACACTTATGGACTATCTGTGTAAACTGCCCATCAAAATATTAAAGGGGAACTAATGTTTTTTTCAACCTGGGCCCTATTTTCCGATCTACTTTTGTCTAAAAGAGTTATAGGATGTTCAATATTTGATATTTCTGCAGTACAGTCTTTTTCCATCCTTGTAGCATTTTATTGAGTTAACTAATGGATTAGGGTATACACTGGAAAGTGCCTTGATAAAGCCACTCCAAGGATTATGTTTCTGTTGAAACACTGGAAAGTGTCTCGATATGTGAAATCAAATGAACTAAACTAAAATTCAACTGGAACACTTCAATAACAGTCGTTCTTTCGAATAAGTATATTTTCATCATTTGTCCTCCTGAGTGTGTGTTTTTGAGCCCGGAATTCCGAGTAACACTTCTGGACTTTTATTTTGAAGCTCAAAATCTCATCTACCCCGGAAGCTGTACTCTTTACTGTTGCGAATGTCACACTGTTTGAACAAGATGGCGTCTGATAGATAGGTGTGTTATCGGAGTGTCTTTATTGTGTTTTTAAAGTGTGAACATGTCTAAAGTCCAAATGCTGAGAGCGTATGTTAGGTGAAGCAGCGACTAACTTAAGAGATATTTGGGCTGGTTGAAAGAACGATAGCAGAGTACGAGGAGGAACTTTGTCGATCAAAAGAGGAGAACGAGCGACAACGGAAACTAATGGACGCTGTTTCCAACCCTCAGCTTCGGTTACACAGAGCAGGTTTGTTCATTAAACATTACAAGTTCATTATTAATAATATAACTGCAGCTTTGTTCAATAAATATTCAGTCTGACGATGTTTATACGCCGCGTTAGCTTCTCTGGTGCCGTTAGCTTCTCTGTAGTCGTTAGCTTCTCCGGTGCCGTTCGCTGCTCTGGTGCCGTTAGCTTCTCTGGTGCCGTTAGCTTCTCTGGTGTCGTTCGCTTCTCTGGTGTCGTTAGCTTCTCTGGTGTCGTTAGCTTCTCTGGTGTCGTTAGCTTCTCTGGTGCCGTTAGCTTCTCTGGTGTCGTTAGCTTCTCTGGTGCCGTTAGCTTCTCTGGTGCCGTTAGCTTCTCTGTAGTCGTTAGCTTCTCTGGTGTCGTTAGCTTTTCTGGTGTCTGGTGCCACGTGTTTTTTGTTTTTTGTTTTTTTTTTCAGTTGTCCAGTGACGGTTGAGGACATTTCCAGGGCAAACCATCACCTTTTGGGATCGAAACAGAGAACAAAGAGAATCTCAAAAGCAAACTTTATAACTTTCATTTAGCTTTTGCCTTATCATTTACTTTATTCATTGTTTTTATTTTATAATAGTGTATTTTATAGGTATAATCTAAAATATTCATTTCAAGTAGAGTTGTTTAAAATATTATTTAGAATACTTTTAAAGGATATTGTAAGTCTAGTTCATTATTTAATAGTTTTAGACACAATATGTCTCTTTCTGTGGAAGATGCTGTTACAGGCTGAGCCTGATGTGTGTGGCTTGTGTTTGTGTGTGTGGAGCTGTGTATGTGTGTAGTGAAGAAAGCGAGACATGTGCTATGTTGTTTACATCGAGCAGCCACAGTGAGGAAGCCTACACCGTTCTGTATGCTGTTTTTGAGTTATTTTTCCTCTATGAAAAAGTCAGACACTGATGAGAGAGGCTGTGCATCATTCCTGCAGTACTGCAAATGAAGTGCCGTTCTTCAACGCACACGATATCCCGGTGTTTATCTGTTGTTGGCACAACGAGCTAACACAAGCTAAAGGAACTAGTGGTCTTCGGAGGTCCCGTTACTACGGTTCGGGGGTCTGCCAGCTTGGCGTTGGTAACAATGCATTAGCTTCTCTTCCCATCTCAGTCAGGGACAAACACAAAGATATCTTTTTCTCTCTACTGAATGGAGAACATGTTTTTGGTGTACTTCCCACTGGGTACGGAAAGAGTGTTTGTTTTGGGTATTTTGGACAATAAATGGATGTGGTAAGTAATTTTATTAACATTATTCTGCAACGCAAAATGAACAATTTTTCTGAAAGTTGGACATTAACCACTTCTAAAATAAAAAGAATCACTCTTTTAACTTGTGTTTTGTATACCATTATCGCTTGAATGTTGTCTATGTTATGGCTCTAAATTGACCAATATCCATGTGTTATATGTAAAAAAAAAAATAGTTGCATCTTGACGCACAACATATTGTGCTTGTCATCAGTCCACTTAAAGCCTTTATGAAAGACCAGGTTAGCCACTGGACTTCCCATGGCATCAGATGTGTTGTAGTCACCAGTGACATTTCAAGGGAAGACAAGCAAAGTGAGTGACAAGAGCATGATTATTAAGAACCGTGGCTTTTTTGAAATCCATTTTAAGGTCATCTTAACCTGTGTATACACATTGCTTTTTGAAGAAAAAAAAAACACGTGGCAACTGACAGGTCAGGTGACATTAACAGTACCTGTCTATTTCTTTTAATGTGCAATACCACCCCTGACCGCTATAGTGGCGCTGTGGCACAGTTGAAAGCAGGTAGTGCTTTTGAAGGAAACAATGAATGAGTCACACAGGAAAACTTATGGCGTTGGTTAAAAGTGCCTTTTTATGAACAAATATGGAATATACGGTACATTTGGAAGGGCGTAGTTAGGGATGACATCCATGGCACTCAGGTAAGGACTTTATTTTTTGCATTTGAACATTTGTGTACTGCGTTTGATTTCACTTAAATAAATGAAAACTACCAACATTTGCATTGTTTGATTTATCGTTTTCGTGTTGTGATTTTATCAACAAGGTTTTGCAAAGTAACACATGGCTCATCCATCAAAATAAATGCTTTTATTCTTCTGTACGTGTTAACGTCGTATTACACACTGTACTGAACTGAAAAACCAAGGCAACCTTGTCCTCCTATAAATTGACATATAATGCGCTGTAATTCACAATTTTGTAAATGGTTTATTGAATTAAATAACTTTGATATTAAAAATCAAGATCACTGTAATTGTTTGCTGGCCTCAATTAGGTCTGTATTCTGCTGAGGTCAAGCTAGCCCTCACTTGGAAACATTTGGTCAAGCCAGTCCTCACATTGTTTTGCAGTGTGCGCATATACTACACATCACGGCAAAAGCGAGAAAGGACTGATTTCAAAGTAAAAGCAAGCTTCCGAAACGACCTCAGGGTGTCACCCAGAAAACATCATGTCAATCTGACGTAGCATTTCAGCATAAAAGCCCTCTGAACTGTCATATTTTACTGTACTCCTTGTACATTAAGATTAACTTTTTTTAAAAAAATGATGAAAAATCGTCCATTGCGAGACACTTTAATAGTTATAAACACACTGTGAGTGAACTACATTACATGGGCATTGAGACTGTTAACATGCCACGCAGAGGTGGTAACAGGGATAAGATCTTGCTTCAGAGAGACATATTGGATCCATTTCTTTGACACACTTATCCCTATGGGTTTAAATGAGGAAATCTCATTTGCATGTTTTTTTATGAATTGTGTGTAATCCTCATTAGGTTTATTTTTGTTGTTACTTTCTTTGTTGTTAATTCTTTTCTTTTGCATGGTCACGTGACTTAGTCACCAATTGACTCCCACTGCTGTGATTTACAAGCTGCGTCAGTCGGGTTGATTTATAATTAAGCGCACTTGTGCGTGCTGTTGTATTGTTTGCCAGAGCACACTGAAGAAGGGCCAGACCCGAAACGTCTGTGTGGCAAAATAAAATTTGATAAACTTGGAGTGCTGTTCCTCTCATTTTTTAGAATTAAATCAGAGTACATTGGACATAGTGTTTAGTCATCTATTTTGAGTGTGTGATATATGTGTG
Source organism: Epinephelus fuscoguttatus (assembly GCF_011397635.1). NCBI lineage: Eukaryota > Metazoa > Chordata > Actinopteri > Perciformes > Serranidae > Epinephelus > Epinephelus fuscoguttatus. The sequence goes on from NC_064774.1 coordinate 825,640, forward strand.
TCTCATATATTGTTGCCAGGCAACCACCCCATCACGTCCCTACGCTAACCTTTCCCTGTAATGATTCTGCCGTCAGTCAGTCAGGGTGTCAGTGAGCGTGTGAATGGAGGTCCTGCGTGTTGGAGTCTCCGTATCCATGGCAGCGATGACGCTGAGTGACGGACCTGCCATTCTGTGTCATGCTCCTCTGCAAATTCTGATTTAATATTTCTCTGCTATGTTCCATGAAACTGTTTTGGTTTAATATTTCTCATGTCATTCCCAGTACATGAAAACATGGTTTATGCAGCAGTGTGTGCACAGAAATAAGGGACAAATTGCGTTCTGTATTGATTTAGTAAGGGACAGTACATTTTAAATGTGGGATGGTCCCGTATTATACAGGACAGTGGCAACCCTACGTGAGACCCAAACGCACTTGGATGAAAAGGAAAACAACAATAAATGCTGTGAGATGGCAGTCAGAGGTGACAGAGGTATGATCAAGTTGTCCGAGGTCTGAGGTGTGACAGGTGGTGTGTTCCATGTTTTATTTCCAAATCGCTCCAGAAAAGAGGATTAGCAAACTGTTAGTGTACCGTTCCGTACCATTATGATAGGAAAACATCTGTTCTGGTTCAGCGCTGGAAGCTGCGTCTATAATTCATGCAAGGTATCATGGGGGCTAAGAATAACGTGGATACAAAGCTCGGTTTTCCTGAGTAAAACACCACATTTGTGTTGAAGAATCTTTTATATAATTGTATTTTATTTAATCAGGCTGCCAGTAATAAAACTAGATGCACAGCAAACTCTCGCATCCTATGGACAATCATTCTCACATAATTCACTTTAGACTGAACACATAAAGAGCCACACTGTAGCCTCCAGACATGATTTCTCTGTAATGTTTGTGTGTGTATTTACTGTTTCCTGCAGATGCCCAGCAGCTGTTGGTGGTTAAAGAAGAGGTTCCCCCTGAGCAGCAGGAGTGGAGCTCCAGTGTGGACCAGGAGGACCCAGAGCCTCCACACATGAAAGAGGAACAGGAGGAACTCTGGATCAGTCAGGAGGGAGAGCAGCTTCAAGGGCTGGAGGAGGATGATATCACCAAGTTCACATCCACTCCTGTTCCTGTGAAGAGAGAAGATGATGAAGAGAAACCTCAGTCCTCACAGCTTCATCAAAGACACACTGAACAGATGGAAACAGAAGCAGAGGGAGAGGACTGTGGAGGAGCAGAACCAGCCAGGAACTCAGATCCAGATACACATTTACAACCAGAGACTGATGACAGTGATGATTGGACAGAGACCAGAGAACCTCAGTCAGGTATATGTCAAGTCACACATTTGCTTGTCTTAAGCAAGTCTCAGGTTTTAACCTTCAAGTCTCAAGCAAGTCCCACGTCACGGTGGTTAGAATCAAGCAAGTCAGGTCAAGTCCTTGGTATGAGTCAAGCAAGTTGAGTCAAGTCATTTTTGTATCTTAAAGGAAAATTTCGGTTTATTTCAACCTGTCTCCTATCATCCTAAATTTCTTTCAAGTGACTAGTGACATAAAAATAATAGTTAGCATGTTAGCCGTTAGCCTAGATACAGCCGGGGCGCATAGTAGCGTCACACCTGTTAAAACGTAAGCGAACAGGCAACCTTCAAGTGCAAAGTTAGTCCACTAAACAAGCTTTGTTTCCACAAAGACCGCCTCATATCGTTAGGATAAATGTCAGAGAACATATAGAAAACGACATGTAAACATGTTGTCTTACCTTACCGGTGTGCTGTCATGTTTGTTTGCCTGAACAAGCAGCAACAGCTGGAAGGCAGAACCAAACAGTAGCCTGAAAAGTTCATTCATTTATTTTATGAAATATTTATAGAATAATGGCTGACTTTTTGCCAGACTTCCAGTTGCAGCCTTATTTTCAAGGTCTGGATGTGACCGAGGACGAACCACCTCCACCCGGAGTAGTATCCAGCTGGGCTTTATCTAGAGCTTGCGAGGTATATTTCGGCCGTGCTTTGGAAAGCAGAGCTAAATGGTGAACAAACATGGCAGCACACCGGTAAGGTAAGACAACACGTTTACATGTCGTTTTCTATATGTTCTCTGACATTTATCCTAACGATATGAGGCGGTCTTTGTGGAAACAAAGCTTGTTTAGTGGACTAACTTTGCACTTGAAGGTTTCCCGTTTACTTACGTTTTAACAGGTCTGACGCTACTATGCGCCCCGGCTGTATCTAGGCTAACGGCTAACATGCTAACTATTATTTTCATGTCACTAGTCACTTGAAACAAATTTGGGACGATAGGAGACGGGTTGAAATACACCGAAATTTCCCTTTAATTGGATAAAAATAAAAAGTCAGACTCTGTGAGACGAACTCTCACTTCTGCCAGGGGTTTTTCATCTTACACAGCAAACAGCACCAGCAGGGCACTGTAGCTTGTTTGTGTAGTGTTTGATTGCAGCCACTTATATCCCTTTTCAACAGACATGAGCTGGCTTGGTTTGACTTTGCTTGCCTCTCTGTATGTCTGTATGTGCATCATTTGAGAGATCGTGACCTGGGACTTTGAGGTGCAGGTGGATGTTGTTCTGTAGTGTATAGGCTAGCTGTATTCTGTTTGTTGGCTCAAATTAGGAAAAAAATACAATTTTTGTTCATTGAAGTGTGAGGAGCAGAGGAGAAGAGAGAAGGAGAGGAGGATGGTGCTGTAAGATCAGGTCACATTACTGTATATCGTTCAAGAATATGTTTGAGTTTGGAGTGTTCAAACATATTGGAGGTTTTGGATATTGGAAAGTCCCTTGAAGGGACTCTTCATATAATAACATAACAATATACTGTTTATCGTGTTATACGGTGAAACGGTTCACCTTATAACGTGATGACATATTGTTTACACGACGGCATGTCATTTCTGTCTCTACATCGTCGCACCTTTACAATCCTCCTGTGCTCTCTGTATCGGTTCGATGAGTTCGGCCCCGATGCGTGTGCGCACACACACACACACACACATAGACACGTGTGCACGCACACACACACACAAGGTGAGCACACAAGAGCGCGGCTCGGGCCGCATTTTTCAGACAGACAATTTGTTTCTTCATTCATTTCAACTGCTGCGTCTGCTTGTGCTTCAGCCAAAGCACTCCCACGCTCCTCCATCTCAGTAACTTGCCAGTATCAGCCGCTCCTTCTGGGTCAATTCCACTCGAGATTTCCGAGATTCACCCTTTTGGTTTCCATTTAGCCGAAAACTTTTTTTTAATCTTTTTTTTAACTTAGTAATGGATGTGATCTTCCATGTAGCTCAATACAATACTTTTTTAAAATTTACTTAAGTAAAAGTAAAATTACAGATTTCAAAAACTACTGAAAAAATTACAAATTACACACAAAAACTACTCAGTTACAGTAACATGTGTAAATGTAATAAGTTACTTTCCACCTCTGAATTTAGCTAACATAACATATAAAAGTGGCTTTAAATGGTCCATAATGTCATCTACATTGTGTTGTTTTGTAAGGCAGCGGATTCTGTGTGTCTGTGTGTCTGTGTGTGTGTGTTTGTGTGTGTGTTTCCTGTTTCCTGTTTCCTGCAGACGTCCAGCAGCTGTCGGTGGTTAAAGAAGAGGTTCCCCCTGAGCAGCAGGAGTGGAGCTCCAGTGTGGACCAGGAGGACCCAGAGCCTCCACACATTAAAGAGGAACAGGAGGAACTCTGGATCAGTCAGGAGGGAGAGCAGCTTCAAGGGCTGGAGGAGGATGATATCACCAAGTTCACATCCACTCCTGTCCCTGTGAAGAGTGAAGATGATGAAGAGAAACCTCAGTCCTCACAGCTTCATCAAAGACACACTGAACAGCTGAGAGCAGAAGGAGAGGACTGTGGAGGACCAGAACCATCCAGGAACTCAGATTTGGATAGACATTTACAACCAGAGACTGATGACAAGACTGGAGACTCTTCTGAACCAGAAACTGATGACAGTGATGATTGGAAGGAGACCAGAGAACCTCAGTCAGGTTTAAACTCTCTGAAAAATGATCAAGTCTCTGTCAATGATTTGATTGTTGGTGAGAAAGTATTTAGCTGCTGTGAGTGTGGGAAAAGATTTGGTTACAGTGGAGGTCTGAAGAAACACATGAAAACTCATACAGGAGAGAAACCATTTAGCTGCTCTGTGTGTGGGAAAAGATTTGGTCACAGTGGAGTTCTGAAGAAACACATGAGAACTCATACAGGAGAAAAACCATTTAGCTGTTCTGAGTGTGGGAAAAAATTTGGTGACAGTGGAGATCTGAAGAAACACATGAGAACTCATACAGGAGAGAAACCATTTAGCTGCTCTGAGTGTGGGAAAAGATTTGGTTACAGTGGCGATCTAAAGAAACACTTGAAAATTCATACAGGAGAGAAACCATTTAGCTGTTCTGAGTGTGGGAAAACATTTGGTCGTCGTGGAATTCTGAAGCGACACATAATGGCTCGTACAGGAGAGAAACCTTTTAGCTGCACTGAGTGCGAGAAAATATTTTGTTACAGTGGAGATTTGAAGAAACACATGACATTTCATTCAGGGGAGAAACCATTTAGCTGTTCTGAGTGTGGGAAAAGATTTGGTCACAGTGGAGATCTGAAGAAACACATGAGAACTCATACAAGAGAGAAACCATTTAGGTGCACTGAGTGTGTGAAAACATTTTGTTACGGTGGCGATCTGAAGAAACACATGACATTTCATTCTGGGGACAAACCATTTTGCTGCACTGAGTGTGGGAAAAGATTTGGTCACAGTGGAGATCTGAAGAAACATATGAGATCTCATACAGGAGAGAAACCATTTAGCTGCTCTGAGTGTGGGAAAGTATTCGGTTATAATGGAGATCTGAACAAACACATGAGATCTCATACAGGAGAGAAACCGTTTAGCTGCTCTGAATGTGGGAAAACATTTGGATACAGTAAAAGTCTTAAAGTACACATGAGAGCTCATATAGGAGAGAAACCATTTAGCTGCTCTGAGTGTGGAAAAAGATTTGGCCTCAGGGCAATTCTGGCAGTACACATGAGATCTCATACAGGAGAGAAACCATTTAGCTGCTCTGAGTGTGGGAAAAGATTTGGTGACAGCAGAGCTCTGAAGAGACATGTGAGAACTCATACAGGATAAAAACTATTTAGCTGCCGTGAATGCGGCAAAAGATTTGGTTGTAGTGGAGTTCTGAAGGAGCACATGAGAGCTCATACCAGAGAGAAACCACTTAGCTGCTCTGAATGTGGGAAAAGATTTGGTTAGTGGAGATCTGAAGAAACGCATGAGAACTCATACAGGAGAGAAACCTTTTAGCTGTTCTGAATGTGGGAAAAGATTTGGCCTTTGTGGAATTCTGAAGCAACACATGATGGCTTGTACAGGAGAGAAACCATTTGTGTGTGAAAAAGTATTTTGTTACAGTGGAGATCTGAAGAAACACATGACATTTCATTCCGGAGAGAAACCATTTAGCTGCTCTGTGTGTGGGAAAAGATTTGGTCACGGGAGATCTGACGCAATTAGGGCTGCCACGATTAGTCGACTAATCGATGACTAAACGACTATTAAAATAATCGGTGACTATATTCGTAGTCGACTACTCGGTTTGAGTCATTTTTCATAGAAAAGTACTATAAAAGTACCCCAAAATACTCTTACTGCAGCTTCTTACATTCAGATATTGGCAGCTTTACACACTCTCCCGTGACAGTGAACTAAAACCCTTTGGCGTGAGTATGAAACAAGACATTGGATGATGTAATTTTTGGGGTTTGGGCGAGACAGACCGACATTTTTCAACATTTCAACACATTTTTCGATGAAATGATTAGTCAACTAATTGAAAAAATAATTGACAGATTAGTCAACAATGAAAATAATTAGTAAATAATTAATAAAAAAGTTAGTGGCAGCCCTAGACGCAACACATGAGAACTCATGCAGAAGAGAAACCATTTTGCTGCACTGAGTGTGAGAAAATATTTTTGTTACAGCTGTGATCTGAAGGGACACATGAGAGCTCATACGGGAGAGAAACTGTTTAACTGCTCTGATTGTGGGAAAACATTAGGTTACAGTGGAGATCTGAACAAACACGAGATTTCATATCGGAGAGAAATCATTTAGCTGCTCTGAGTGTGGAAAAAGATTTGGCCTCAGGGCAATTCTGGCAGTACACATGAGATCTCATACAGGAGAAAAACCATTTAGTTGCGCTGAATGTGGGAAAAGATTTGATGACAATGGAGCTCTGACGAGACAGGAGAATTAATATGGAAGAGAAACCATTTAGCTGCTCTGAATGTGGCAAAACCTTTGGTCAAAGTGGAGGTCCTAGGAAACACATGAGATCTCATACTGGACAAAAACTATTTAACTGCCCTGAGTGTGGCAAAAGATTTGGTTGTAGTGGAGTTCTGAAGGAGCACATGAGATCTCATGTGGGAGAGAAACCATTTAGCTGTTCTGAGTGTGGGAAAAGATTTGTTTTAGACACTACTCCTTCTACTCGTGTCTCCACAACTCTCATATGAGGATACATTTTTTTCTGACAAAATGAAATCAAAAAAGCCATCTCCTCATTGCAGTCAAATAAATCACCCGGTGAAGATGGGTTCCCTCCTGAATTTTATAAGGTGTTAAAAAACCTGCTTGTCTCTCTCTTTAAAGATGTTTTGAATTTGGCAACAGAAACTCAAACTCTACCAGATTCCTTTTCTATGGCTTTAATAATGGCTACTCATATGAAAAACAAAGACCCTGAAAAAAATGCTCCTCCTATAGGCCTATTAGCCTTCTAAATGCAGACTTTGAGATTATTGCCAGATTAAACAGGTTCCTCTCCAAGTTTATCACTGAAGACCAAACCGTTTTTATGAATAAAACATTCTCAGCTGATAACCTCCGCAGACTTTTCAACATTATTCATTTAGCAAACACTAGAGATGAACCCACTCTTCTTAAGGTCCTGAGCAGATTTTGGATTTGGTGCGTCCTTCACTAACTGGGTAAAAACTCTATACCACAAACCACGCGCAAAGACAGCCACAGATGGTGTAATGTCGCTGCCGCTTTCTGCCTTGCCTTTTGTCCTAGCAATAGAGCCACTGGCACAAGCAGTGAGACAAGACCCAGACATAAGAGGTGTCCAGGTTGGTCAGTTAACACACAAAATTAGCCAATTGGCTGATGGTGTCATTTTATTTCTGACACACCCAGCCCAGTCTCTTACCAGATTACAATCTCTTCTGAACAGTTATACTACAATATCTGGCTACAAAGTGAACCATGAAAAGAGTGAAACACTTCCTTTGACCAAAGCCAAACAGTGTGACTTGAATGGGTCAGAATCCTTCAAATGGGTTCCAGATGGGTTTACATACTTGGGTATCCGGGTGGATAGCGATCTGAAGAACTTGTTCAAACTGAACTGTCCTCCACTGATTCAGAAAATAGAGGATGATCTAAACAGGTGGACAGACCTACCCCTAACCTTATTTAGCAGAGTCAGTTGTGTAAAGATGAACATTTTACCCGAGGTTAATGTACTTATTTCAATCACTTCCTATGCTTCTCCCTAATAGTCTCTATAAAACTCTTAACAAAAACATAATCATATTCATCTGGAATCATAAAGTACTCAGGGCGAGCCTAGAGAAGTTATCGTTGGATCATAAAATGGGTGGCCTCCGACTCCCTAACCTAAAATTTTACTACTACAAATGAAATTTCTCCTATCTTTATTTGAATATATCCTGTGTGCCCCCCTGGACCCAAATTGAACTTCCTGACCTTGATGAAGAGGCGGGAAGTGATTTTATTTATAAATGGAATTCAAAAAGTATTGTCAGTAAAACCAAAAACCCACTCACTGTCCACCGAGTTAGATCGTGGTATGAGGTTCATAGTGAGCAATGATTTGTCCCCTAAAACACCTTTGTGGAAAACCAAACTTATACCAATGATCTCTGATAATACAATTTTTAAGCTTTGGTATGACAGAGGGATAAGATACATTGAACAGTGTTACAGGAGCAACATCTTCATGTCCTTTGAACACCTAAAAGCAAAATACGATTTATCCAACAAACACTTTTGTTATTAATGACTGAGAGCCTTCCTGAAACTAAGTTGGGGGGAACAAATGGCACTGCCTGCCCTGACAAGGGTGGAGGAGGTATTTCACTGTAACGGAGGTTCAAGGCAGTGTCAATGTCAGAACAGCTTGTTTGCTACTGTGAATGCCAGACTTAGATTGGTCAATTATAATTTTCTTCATCTGCTCTACCTCACCCCCAAAAAACTACATCGGCATAAACCTACATTTTCAATGATCTGTTAAAAATGCAGCATTCCTGAGGGCACCGTCTTACACTGCACATGGCATTGTACTAAAGTAACATAGTTTTGGTATGATATATGCGACATAATGACCAAAATCATGGATACACAGATCCCATTAGACCCAGGACTCTGTCTTCTAGGAAACATAACAAACTTGAAATTAAATCAGAGTTCCAGGAAATTCAATGATATTGCTCTTGCTGTTTCCAGAAAATGTATCGGATTAACCTGGAAGTCGGATTCTCCCCCTCTCTATATTGAAATGGATATCAGAAATGATGAACTGTATACCCTTGAAGATCAAAAGCTACCTTTGTCAACTTTGGATTCGCTGTGACCTTTGACTTGGTCCATGATAGGCTTATGTTAGCGTTCAGATACAATAGTTGAGATATTTTAGTGACAAGCGTGTTACAACATAATAAATTTATTTCATTGTGTTGCCTTTCTTTAAACATTTGTTTATTTTGTAATTTACTTTGTTACTATTATTTTGATTTATTGTCATTTCCTATTTCATTCATTCATATGTAATTATTCTTTCATCCCATAGTATTTTTGTTTGTTTTCTTTTGTTTTTTAACTGTGTATCTTTTATTGTTGAGTTTTAGTGGGAATAAGTTGTACTGTTCTTGTGAAATTAGGAATTGAAAATAAAATGTTCAAAAAAAGAAATTATATGCCAAGGTGTAAATAAGATAAATAACATAAGGCGTTTTAGTTTGTTTAATACAGGGACAAGGTATACCCTGTTCTATGGGAAAGATAACTTTAAATGACTTCTGTTGTGATCTGGCACTATATATATAAAATGAAATTCAATAAAGTTAACTTGACCTTCATGGGGGGGGGGGGGTGAGGTGAGGGTGCTGTTGGAGGGGTGGGGCGCCCCCATAATATAATGATAGGGGAAACACTGAAGCTGCTGAGCGATCTTCATGACTCAGCCTTCATTTGGAATTATGTGTTATCAACTTTACTCTCCCAGTTTAGAGAAGCAGACAAGAGAACTGGCACGGTTAGGTCACACAATAACACAAACTAACTGTCCAATCTAAGGGCAGCTGAAGACCAGCGACTCATTGTGTTCTGTGAGGTAAAATTACTGATTCTGTCAGTGGAGTCTGGTTGCTTTTAGGAGAGCTTCATGTAACTGCATCAGTTTTCAGTTGTAAAGGGCTGTCTGACAGCATGGTTAGGTGTTGAAAAAACTTTTAATATAGTGTCCACTTAAATTGATGTGGATATTGTTTAGGTGACCCTGTTTTTATGTGGCTAAGATAGGTTTTGCTGCTGTCCCTGTCCACAGTCACCAGACTCCTTTGATAGAAACAGTCCTTTTTTCTACCTAGCTCCCATGCCATTTTTAGTCTCTTTTGGGTCCGTCTGTATCAGTCTGTGTCCCCTCTTGAAATTCAGAGGTTTTACGGGTTCACAAAGACAGTGCATGTGGAACTCTTGGTTGGTTGTTTTTGTTGTGTTTCTACTTAGCAGCAGTAGTATGAGTCATGGGGTGGATAACTGATCAAGAGCTCCAATCAGAGCTGATCTGATTGATGGATGAGAGGAGCAGCTGCTGCAGAGGCGAGTGAAAGCAAGGGAAGTAATAAAGCAACTCAGGACATAAAATAAGCACAGCAGAAATGTCAGACAGGATGAACCATGGTGTTTAACTGTATATCTTTAAATGTTTCAGTCATGGCTGAAAATAACAGAAATAAACAGGTTTGCTGAATTCACATATCACTGCAATTCACAACAGTTTGCAGTTTCTACCTGGAAGGTTTAGATCAAGGTCACGGTGATTCAGTCTGCAAAGACATCATCAACATCCATGTAAGCATATGATGTCATCTGGAGACTTAAAGCGACTTTTTGAAGCTAGTGCTGGCTACTTTCATTGGAAAAGAGTTGGCAGCTCTGCCTTACTTGTAAACTATAGCCAAGAAAACAATACTATTAAGAATCAGAAAAAAATCATCATCTCCCAGTGGTTGGATCCACTAACACAGAGCTTAGAGAAAGCTTGGGATAAATGAAGAAAAGTAAAATATATGTAAAAATATCTATTTTGGTTTTGTTGTGGAGAAAGAACTATTATTTTTGTTTGTTTTTGTTTCGTTTTTCTGGTGTAAATTGTGTAGCCCCAAAAATAAGTGGATGTGATTTTGTAAACTGATGACTTTCTTTTTCTGGTGTTTTATAATCCTGTAAGGGATGGGTCTTTGGACATGACACGAAAATAAAACTCATTCATTCATTCATTCATTCATTTATTCATTTATTCACAGCAGATAACAATGGAGCAACACTCAGCTCTGAAAAAAGTTATACTGATGGATTATGTGTTAAAGGTTTGATTTTATTTTCTGAACGTTACACTTATGGACTATCTGTGTAAACTGTCCATCAAAATATTAAAGGGGAACAAAGGTTCTTTTTCAGCCTGGGCCCTATTTTCCGATCTACTTTTGTCTAATTGAGTTATAGGATGTTCAATATTTTATATTTCTCCAGTGCGAAGCTGGGGCTGACCCATTGTCGGAACCCATCGGCTATATTCGGCGTCTGATTTCCAGCCGACGGCGATACAGCCTCTGGGGGCAGACCCCTGATTTTTTGGCATTCCGGTTTGATTTGGGCGGAGGACGCTAATTTCCGTTTTCAACTTCCGTTTCCTCCCCCCGCTCATATAAGTAAATATGCTGAACCATTGCGATGAATTCAGAGTTTGCAGTGACGCTAATTATGGTCCGCTTCGTTAGTTCACCGCATGGACCGTTTAACCTGGCAACAACTGCAGATTGGTCAATATCACGCAAACTACAAACAACCTACAACCGGAAACCAGGGCTCTTCCGCTCTTCTTCCGGAGGTAAGATCTCCAGGGTTTGCCGACAGAGTCTGTATATAGAGACTAGGGCTGACCTGCCTGCAGCCCGTGAGCACGCTATATTAAATAATAGGGCACTCAGACAGCGTCAAACAAGGGAGCAGTGTTACTTGTTATACTGATGGATTATGTGTTAAAGGTTTGATTTTATTTCCTGAACGTTACACTTATGGACTATCTGTGTAAACTGCCCATCAAAATATTAAAGGGGAACTAATGTTTTTTTTTTTCAACCTGCGCCCTATTTTTTGATCTACGGCTGTTCAATATTTGATATTTCTCCAGTACGAAGCGAGGGCTGACTTGCCTGCAGCCCGTGAGCGTGTGCTATATTCAATAATAGGGCACTCAGACACATATACTAAAATTGCAACAGGCAGAGGAACATGTCTGAATCCAGGTAAAGGTAAACACAGGCGTTCATTTCTCCTCTCCGTTATGTTGTTGGATAATTATACTCACAATCCGAGCCTATCTATATGAAAAAAATGCATTTCAAGTGGACATATTTTGACGTTGTTTGATGCTGTCTCCGTGCCCTATTATTTAATATAACGCACTGACAGGCT